>NW_012102032.1:4589813-4852307 GCF_000951045.1 Mandrillus leucophaeus
GTTCCATTTCAGCACAACCCCTACACACTTACCATTTTATTATTGATTTCATGGAAATGAATCTCACAGACTTTCTCCACAACATCTTCATTCTCAAAAGTGACAAAGCCAAACCCTAAAGGAAAAGAGACAGAAGAAAAAACAAAGAAAGGTGGGGTGAGTTCAGTTCTGGCAGGCCCACGTTTTTCTCTGACATCCTGAGGTCTTGACACCCTCCCGGTCTGGGGGTAGGTGGGCGGATCCTTGGGAGGGCCTTGAGGTTGGAGGCAATGATTTCTAATTTGTACGGAGCACCCTTCCGACAGCGAGGAAAAGTTAATGATTTCACCCACAAGCAGCGGGCACTGTGTGGTTTACATTTGCCCCAAAGCAAACAAGAAATTTACTTGTCTGTTATTTACAAGGGTCAGGGCCCCGCGGCTCTGTGCACCGCAGCAGGCGGGTGGGCTAACGAGAGCCTCGTGGATCACTGCGGGGCCACGCTTGCCCTTTCCGCGAGCAGCCCTGGCCAGCCCTCGGGTCGGCCTCCAGACGGAGGCGGTTATTTGTCCTTTTCTTCCTGAATTACTTCCTCTAATACCTCATCAGGACATCCTGAGGCCTGGAAGAAACTATTAAAAGTTTCAGGCCTCTGTTCCACACAGGCATCCTTTTTCTACTGCTGCTTCAAAAGCGCTGTGGATTTGGGGCAGTTTAAGACTGTTTGATGCCTGCTGTCAGCCCGTCAGCTATCCACTGTATTTACTCGGCTGGAGACTGGCTTTGCTAGACAAGCTGCACTGAAGAATTTTGGCAGGCAACTGCTGCTCAGTATCCTCAGTTCCTCTCCCTACCCTCCTGCCCCTTTCTTTCTTCTCCTCCCGCCTCCGACAGCGTTTCCAGCATGTGGCCCCATCTGTGACCCCACTCAGTAAGTGCTGCTTTACCACGTGGCCCCACGCAGGGTTGCACCCTCCTTAGATGGGATGCAGCTGCCACGTGGTAGCACTAACATGGTGAGGGAGCACAGGCAGTGGGGGCAGACACACCGATGGGGAGACTGAGACCTGGCTTCCAGTTCTCACTGTGCATCTACTTTAGGTTTAGTCTGGGGAAGCCCCTTCCCCTCTCTGAGCCTCAACTTTTGCATCTGCAAATGAAGGTGGTAGAACTGGACCCTGGGTTTCACACCTCCTGTCACAACCCAAATCAGGATTCGCAAGGCTGTCTGCTGCCATCTGAATGTCTGTGGCCACCCCCCACTGCCCCCCACATCCCCCACCCAGATTCATGTTGAAATCCAAACTCCCAATGTGATGGTATTAAGAGTTCGGGCCTTTGGGAGGTGATGAGATTGTGAGGATGGGGCCCTCATAAATGGAATTAGTGCCCTTACAGAAGGACACTAGAAAGCTTGTTTTTTCTCTCTACCATGCGAGGATGCAATAGGAAGGCAGCTGTCTGTACACAGGAAGGGGGCCCCTCCCAGAACTGACCGGGCCGGCACTCTGCTCTTAGACGGCCAGCTTCCAGAACTGTGAGAAATACACTGTTTTTCATAGACCTTGGTACTTCCTTATAGCCGCCCCAACTAAGACACTCTTCTCCCGAAAGGTACGAACCTGGCTGAACACTAAGCTAGACACAACAAGCAGGAAGACAAAAACTGAATGGCTGTTCTATCACAATTATATTATGATAATTGTGTTTCCAGTCAATGAGTAAAATACAGATGCTTCCTTTTCAAGCTCTCTGTCTATTTTGGGTCTCTGCAACACAGGACGGAGAGGGAATTTCTCGGGTCCCTTCTGACTCTCCTGCATCCAACTCTAACACCACCTTCTTCTAAGGAACACCAGGAAACGGAGAGCTGATAGGTGGAGCTCCTTTGGCATAGCTCCTGCAGGGACTAGCAGATTCTTCGGTATGAAAATAAAAAAGGCTACTCTCTGCTCTCAAACCATTTCCAGTAAAACAGAAGGCTAGGACCACGAAACACAGCAATCGCGATCTTTATTATGCCATTTGCTACCACCACACACCAAATAGTGGGCCAATGCTCCCAGCATACACAGTCCACTGTTGTATGTATACACAGTCCCAGCATACATAAGGCAGCATCAGACATACCATGAAGTGGACATGAGTGTCTGCTGGAGAGGCTCAAAGATGGCAAGTTTCTCCCAGTGTCACCCAGTAAAAGCTAGGTTCTCAGTCACCTCAGAGGCCTGAAGCAGACATCCGACATGATACGTTGTTTGAAATGCCGTCCAACAAAAAAACCTTTGACCAGCCCTGCCCGCTAAACCAGGTCCTTTGAGAGAAAGCTACTGGGAACACTATCCTATACCCTCTCTTTGGGCATCTCCTTCTCCTTGGCCTTTGGTCCCACTGATCATTGCAGCGCTGGAGAAGAGCCGCAGCAACACCGTCCCCACGCCACTTCTCTTTGGGCTTTGGCATATTTGTTCCCCAAGCGCTGCTTTAAGTGCTTTCAGTTTCCTGCGGGCGTTCAGCTCACCCTACCGGGGTACGTGTCAGGAATTCTGGGTTGGGAGGAGCCTTAAAAACATCAGGTTAAAACTCCCACCCAGTCAAGGACCCCTGGAGCACTCAGCCAGGAACTTAATCTTTTTGGTTAATCCCCTTCACCCACCCCCACCCTCCTAGGGCCCAGATCCCAACCGGCCCCAGGAGAATGGATTAAGAGCCAGCGCCCTCCTGAAATTCCACAGGGAGGGAGGGGCGGCACTGCAGAGGCCGCGGAATTTGGCCAGCGTGACTTCAAGCCAGAGCACCCTGCAAGAGGGTGACGCTGGGGTCTTGTTCTCTGAGGGTCCTCAGGACGGAACAGGGTCCCTAACACACACTAAGCGCTGAGTGAGTGACTGAATGAGCCTTTTCTGCTCCTCCAGGTTCTGAGCATCTTGCTGATCCACTTGAGTCACTGCTTTGCCTCAAGACTGATTCCGCTCTTCCTTCTGCATTTACCAGCTGCCACCTGTGCTAGGCATTGTGAAGGACGCCGAGATCAACAAGGCAATGGCCCTCTGCTTGCACAATTCACAAACAGGCACGAGTCAGAGGATCTCACGCAGGGAGAGCCTCTCCCTCCCATTCCTCACTTCCAGCCTGCAGGGCACTCTGGGTCTCATCTGTCTTTGAAGGTCACCCATCTGCTGCTCCAGCCCCCACGCCCAGGCACCTTGCAAATAAAACAAGCCAGGATAGGCCAGTTTTCAAGGAACCTCACTGCTAATTAGGACAAGTGTAGCAGGTTGAATAGTGGCCCTCCAAACATACATCCATGTCCTAATCCCTGGAATTTATGAATGTGACCTTATTTGGAAAAAGAGCTTTTGCAAATGTAATTTAATTAAGAATCTTGAGAAGAGATTATCCTGGATTTAGGGTGGACCCTAAATCCAATGACAGGTGTCCTTAAAAGACAAACAGGGGGATATTTGAGACACAGAGAAAGAGAAGAAGGCCATGTGAAGATAGAGGTAGGCTGAGAATGGAGTGGTACCACCACAAACCAGGAACACCTGGAGCCTTGAGAAGCTGGTCTTCCAGAAGGCAAGGAACGACTGTCTCCCAGAACCTTTGGAGGGAGTGCAGCGCTGGCTTCCAGAACTGTGAGACAAGAAGTTTCTGTTGTTTTAAGCCACCAGGTTTGTGGTAATTTGTTATGGCAGCCACACCAAATGAATACAGCAAGGTTCTAGGTTTCAGCCACCCCCATATCCCACACAGGGGGGCCGCACACGACCTCCTCCTGCCAGGCCTGCTGACTTGGCCAATCATGCTGCTCTGGACTGAAGGCAGGAGAGAGTGGTTGAATGAGAAAAACCCGTTCTGGCTATGGGGAAAGAGCATGAAGTCAGTGCCACCAGGGAAAGGCACCACTCCACGAGCCAGAGGACAGCCTGGTTTAAGGCCACCTTGCAGCTAAGCAAACACACTTGATCCTAGAATACAGGCCAGAGTAAGTCAAGTCACCATGGCAGGCCATGGCTGAGTTCCCTGCCATGGGAGCTGCTTTCCTGCTGCAAACCAACTCCTTCCTGGGCCACTGCACAAATCACCTCCATACCATTCCGGACTCTCTGATGCCCCAGTTTCCCACTCTGAGATGGGAAGAAGGGCGACTGAGCTAGGAGACAGGAATTAAAATGCAGACTGTTGCACCGGGAAGGGTCGGGGCAAGACTCAGGGCATCATTTCAAATTCTGACTCTGATATTCTCCCTGCTGGTCCTTTTCCTAACCCCACAGGACTCAAAATTCAAGTATCACAAAAATGATTTTCCTGATTAGAGGAGATAGCCTGGATTTCAAGCCTGTGTACCCTGAATGCATAACAATTCAGCGATGCCAAGACTCATTTGCCGTATTTTAAAGACCTATATCATTTCAACATCTCTGTCTGTTTGGCCCGAGCACAGAAAACAAACTTGATTATGTCTAAAATATTTATTTATTCCATTTGGGGAAAGCAAAGAAGCAACAGAACACTTAATTATCAATAAGTGTTATTCCTTAACATATAATCATTTTTATTTTACAGATGCATTAGCATTTACAACAAATTAGTAACTTAGTGGTCAATAACCCCCAAAATGAATTAAAATGAGCAGTGGAGGACAAAAACAATGGGGTCAGAAATTTGGGATAGAGTGATGGGTGGGAAAAATCCTTTTGAAATAAGTATTTTACTGTGGTAAAAATATACCTAACATAAAATTTACCATCTTAGCCTTTTTTTTTTTTTTTTTTTTTTTTTTTTGAGACAGAGTCTTGCTCTGTCACCCAGGTTGTAGTGCAGTGGTGCGATCTCAGCTCACTGAAACCTCCACCTCCCGGGCTTGTGCGATTCTCCTGCCTCAGCCTCCCAAGTAGCTGGGACTACAGGTGCACGCCACCACACCCAGCTAATTTCGTATTTATAGTAGAGATGGTATTTCACCATGTTGGCTAGGCTGGTCTCGAGCTCCTGACCTCAGGTGATTGCCTGCCTCAGCCTCCCAAAGTGCTGGGATTATAGGCGTGAGCCAATGTGCTCGGCCATTGTAGCCATTTTTAATCACACAATTCAGTGGCATTAAGTACACTTAAAATGCTGTGCAGTCATCACCAGTATCCACCTCCTGACCTTTTCTGTACCCATTAAATAACTTCCCATTTCCCCCTCCCCCAGCCTTAGTCACCTCTATTTTACCTTTTTTTTTTTTTGAGACAGGGTCTCAGTCCTCTGTCACTTAGGCTAGAGTGAAGTAGAACAATCTTGGCTTATTGCAGTCTCAATCTCCCAAGCTTAAGCAATCCTCTTATCTCAGGCTGTCAGGTAGCTGAGACTACAGGTGTGTGCCACCATGCCTGGCTAATATTTTGCAATTTTTTTTGTAGAGATGGGGTTTCACCATGTTACCCAGGCTGGTCTCGAAACTCCTGGGCTCAAGTGATCCTCCTGCCTCAGCCTCCCAAAGTGTTGGGATTACAGGCATGAGCTACCACACTGGCCTATATTTTACCTGTTATGACTATGAATTTTCCCATACAAGTGGCATCATACACTATATGTCCTGTACTGTTGTGCCTGGCTTGTTTTGACATAGGTTTTCAAGGCATCATAGTCTTTTGAACAGTCTACTGGATGTACAGGGGATTTGGGAGAGCTGGAGGACAGGGAGTCGTGATTATTTCCTTCTCATTGTCCTAAAAGAGGGCCCCACAGAGAGTCAGAAATGGAGCCTCATGAAGGCCCATCAAACTGAGGTGTAGCAATCGGGTAAAAGATACACACAACTATCTTCACTCAGCAAGGGGCCAGATAAGCTGTGTGCCCCCAGAGAGTCCCTTTGCCTCTCTGGACCTCTAAAAGAAGCAGGCAGAAGCAGGGGTCCTGCTCCAGCCCCTGGCAGGATGAGGGCTCTAGTCCACGGTGAGTCTGTGAGGGCTGGCACTGCATCGGGGCCCTCTGGGTTACCCCTGTGAACATCCACTGCTCCCTTGGTCGTAAGAACCAGAGAACTCCTCCCCGGGTATTTAAACTCACTCAAGCCCCCACCCAGAATGGCGAGGAGATCCAGGGACTGACAACCAGGGGAGGTGGGGGAAACAAAGGGCCAGAACTTGGGGGACAAGAGACTAGTTCACCAAAGTGGCATCAGCAAAGTGGCACCTGCCCCCCCTCTCCTAAAGCCCCCACCTTAACACTGCACCCTACACTTCCAAGGGGCTCCAGAAGTCAGCAAAGCTGGGACAAAGAAGGTGATGGGAAGGTTAACCTTAAACACCAGTGGTTTAAAAATGGGTATTAATAGGGTAGCAGTTGACAGGGAGCATTTAAAAATGAAATTCTAGCATTCTCTTGAATGAAGCTATTATTAGAAACTAACAAGTGCGTGCTATTTAAGAGATAAGCATTTAACAGTCAAACCTTTTCCTCCTCTTTTATCCAAATGAACAAAACTAAATATTCATCTGAATAATACAAGGCTACAAAAAAAAAAAAAAAACCACATACACAGAAGAAGAAGATCGAAATCTGAAAACGAGATACCTCAAAATTAAAATGACCTGCTCCAAATGCAGTCACCGAGGAACATCGACAGTTAACTTACAAGAGAATTTTTTTTTAGGTCAGAGAGAGAAAGATGGGAACAGCCTCCTCCTAGCCTCAAAAATAATTTTCTTCTCTTATCATATAGGTCAATGAACACCAATAGGCAATCATGTAGTATCTAACGCATCTTCAGTGAAAATCAATGCAAGTCATGAGTTAACACACTTGGTTAATGGAGAAAAAAAATGAGGGAAGAAAAAACCCTAGATTGTCAAATTTATTCTGAGTATCCCATGAGAAATTAAAGGTATGTGTACTTAAGAATATTTATAACTCATGCAACTTCCCTCTCTTGCTAATAACCCAGTATTTGGGGAAAGCAATATTCATGGTTTGCTTCCAGCACACACGAATCCCTTGGGTTTGGGCGTGGGGAGCACTTTCTGGTTTGAAAATCCTTTTCATCCATCATCCTACCTGGTCCCCAAGGCAACTCTGCAAGAGGCAGGGCAGGCACTGCTACTGTCATTGCGCTCAGTTGCGCTGCACAGTTCAGTGACTCATCCATCGTGACATGGCCACTAAACCATGTTTAGCAGGAGCTGAACCCAGGAGTGGTACCCCAAGTTACTGTCATATTCCCCGCTACTTTTCTGGAGCAGACTGTCAGGGTCTTCTTTGGATCAGTAAGTGTTCAGGGCTGGATTTGGTGGCCATATGGCTCAGAGACTGTGAGAGGGGCCGACCTGGCAAGGAGGCATGGTGGTCTGCTTGCATCATCACAAGTCAAGTCCCAGTTGGCTGTGTGTCCATTGGCAACCCCACGCCTCAGGCTGTCCCCAGCCCCAACGTGGAACATTTCTAGGTCACCTCCACGACCTGTGACAGGTTTGGCAAGTCAGCTGTCCTGCAACCCTAAACTTGGAAGGTCTGAGGCCCCACCTGGAAGCACGGAAGAGATAAGTAGTGTGCACAGATGCACGGCAGGCATGGGTAGGTGGCATCACATGGCTTGGCTTTGCTTGAAGAAAAATATAACTCAGAAAATCAATATGTTCCAAGGAAAAAAACAAGCTACCTTTTCAAAAGCAGCAGCATGTTTCTGATTACTGGCTGCCATGTTGGGAAATCACTGCACGACAGCTTGGTTTCAGTGAGAGCCAGTTGGGGTTGCCATTAGAGGTTCCTGGGCATTTTCAGACACTAGGTATTGGGAAAGGGTGGGTGACGATCAGGCTGTGTGTGCTTTCACACCCAGGTGCCAATGTGGACTCTATAAGGTGGGAAGGGCTAGGATTCCTTCCATTACAACTCACATCTGTTTCCCAAAGGCGGTTATTGAGGATCAGTCCACATTCTAATAATAACGTTAAAAAGAGAAAGCTCATCTGCCCTTACCGAGCAGCCACTCTGTAACTCAATCTTCATCCCCAGCCCCACCCTGGGGAGCATGAATAGAAATGATCGTTCCCACTTTACAGATGAAGAACTGAGGCCCCGGCGGGACCTTGTGTTCTCTCCCCTGCAGCCCACCTTCTTCATATGAAGGCAGACTGTTCCATACTCATCAACTCCTACCTTGTCTAACAACTGCACCCCTGAACCCTGTCCCTGCCATGTTTCCCTGTAAGAACATTTATGAAATAGGCAAAAGCCCTCGGTCCACACAACCCAGCAGACGGAGGGCAAGGAGAGAGTGGGGAAAGATGTGGTCATCCACTCCAGCTCTCTGTTGGCTTCCCCTGCACCCTGAAGTATCTGATTTCTTAAACGTAAGAGCAGGGAAGGAGGCACTGGGGATTTTCAGAGATACACAGCAAAGACGACCTTCACACAGAAAAACAGCTAGACCATCTCCTAAGCCAGTCTAACTAGGATGAGCACAACAGAGTGACTTCTCTGAACCTTTCCAGACCCCCAACCGCAGATGTACCTGAAGTAGGACTGGGATGCCAGGCTCGATGCTAGAGGTCTCTTTGCAGCAAACTGGCTCTCAAGTGAGTCAGCTGCCCTGGAGGGATGGACAGAGAAGTGCTCACTTCCCTAGCCTTATTAAGAAGAAAGAAAAGGGGCAGGCAGGCTGACCTGAGCTGCACACAGCACCCAGCCTCGGGGATGGTTAAGAACAAAGACTTCAGGTCAGGAGGCCATCAGAGGCAGATACTTGAGACTGCCCTCCTGGTGGCCAGTAAACAAGCCCATGATGGATTCAAGGGGTCCGCGGGCATGCCCTCTTAGCACAGCCCTCCCTCCTCCCCCATATCCTTCTTCCCCCCTCACCCAAGAATAAGCAGCCTCCCTTTGGGGTCCCTTCTGAACTGGCCCTCCTTCTCTGCCATGTCCCCATCCCCTCCAGGGTGGCATCGCAGCCCCTCCACTGTGGCATCCTTCATGCACCTGCTTCCTCGTTTACACCAGTAGTTTGGCAGCTGGTTGCTGTAAACTATAATAAAATGCCTTTCCAAAAAATGAAGGAATGTGACCAGACACGCCAGACATCATGATATTAAAGCCGTGTCAATTAATTTCTCCCCCTGCTTGATAAACGAGCCCCATTCCATCTCTTAATAATGAGGAGAGAAACAAGAAAAGTTGACACTTAGTTTAATTTATTTTCTCAACTTGCCTGGTCATATTTCTTTCTGCCTTGCAGAGCTGGCTGGGGCTGCAGGGAATTACAAGTGGCTCGAGCACAGGCAAGGCAGAGATCGGCGTGAGTCGACACAGGTCTCCTTTATTCCCCAACACGCTTAATCAGGAGGGGGAAAGTGACTTAGTGAGCCAGCTCACACCTGCGCCTCTGCAGCCACCTTTGGGGCTGGGAGGAGTTGGGTGGGGGGCGGGGAGTGAACTCAGGTGTGTGAGGAATCAGATAACAGAAATGGCACTATCAGATTTCCAATCTAGTTCCATGGAACTGCACAAGACTGCATTCCCTAAATTAATATTAAGCTACATTGGCGGCTTTTGCCAGAGGGGAGCCAATTTCTCAACTGGAAAGGTGCTTTTCTTTCTTTTCAGCTCAGGGATGTGCTGGCCAACCCTTGACCTTGAAATGTGAGGAGAACCCTTCTAAAAGTCAGATGCCAACCATGAACCACCAAGTGTTTCATTAGGCTTTAGTTACAAAGAGTTTTTTCAGTTGGCCACCATAACCTGGCGACCATTTATTTATGGACACTCCTAGACAATATATCAAGGTGGGGGTGAAGGCCAAGTGTGCTCCTAGACCAATGTTTCTGGGTGTGGTCCTGCAGCAGAATCTCTCATGGGGGAAGGGCCTGTCAAAAATGCAGATCCCTGGGCTCTGCCGGCTCCTAACATGGTCTCAGGGGGTGTTGCCCAGCAACTGCATTTTTACCCAGGTCTCTGGCAATTCTGATGCTGATGCAAGCCTGACTCTGCCCTATGCTTCCCAATTCAGGACAAGCTAAGTGGAGACCATATGGTAAAAGAGAATCCAGAGCTCTCTACAGGAAAGAGAATTTTGAGGACCTCTTACATGAAGTGGGAAACTTTTTTTTTTTTTTTTTTTTAAGAGATGGGATTTTGCCATGTTACCAGGCTGCTTTCGAACTCCTGGCCTCAAGTGATCTTCCCATTTTGGCCTCCCCGAGGGCTGGGATCACAGGCATGAGCCACCGTGCCCCTCAATAACGCTGTCTTTAAGAAGCCTCTGAAATCCAAGGCAGACCAGGGAAAGACAAAGCTGTTTTCTCCCAGGTTCAGGAACCTGTTCACACTAAAGTGTAAATGACAGATCCTGCTTCCACTCCCAGAGGTATGGGCAGGTTGCCCGAATCAAATCCTTATGCGAAAGCAATTAAGTTCCACTTTAGAATTTCAAACAGGCATCAGGCACTAGGAGATTTTTTTGTAACTGATGGGTGCACCTCCCTGAGCTTGTGAAATTAGACAAATGTTTACAGAGCTGCATTTTATAAGGACAGACGGGGTGGGGGTATCCTAAAAAGAACCACCCAGGAGGGAAGAAAGGGAGGTTAGAAGGGAAAAGAGAGAGAGAGAGAGACCTCTAACCATCCTCAAACCATTTTTCTAAGAGAGAAATCTCTCATGAATACTGATAGTGTGATTTGAAAGTGCCTGCGGCTGCAGGGAAAGGGTGTCTCATCCCAGACTCTTGTTAACTGAGTGGGAAAAAGCACCTGTGATCCAGGCCAGACAACCCCAACCTCATTTAATTCCGAGTGCGCTCTATAGCAGTGATTCTGTGAATGACACTTGTCAGGGCAGCAGATTAGTTCACAAACCTATTTTTTGTGCGTGGTGTTCCATCTTGGTCGGGAAAATAGTCAGTTCTTGGCGAGAGAGAAACATATTACTGCTGTTAAGTGCCAATATAAACTCTGGGACGCAGTGGTAAATTCACCAAATTAAATCGCTAGACAACTGGCTCAGATCAGGACCCCGGCAGAAGGTGCCAGGACTGCAGCTCGCGCCCAGCGGGGCAGAGGAGGCTGAGGTCGTGCGCGCAGCTGGAGCAAGGGCACGAGGACGTGCCGCCTCCACGTCTGCTCTGGAAACCACAGAGCCTGAGGCGGCTTTGGCGAGCTCCAACTGCAGGAGTGTGGCCTTCAAGGATTCTCAACTCAGGGCTTTCTGAGCTCAGGGGAGATGGGGTACCAGCTGGAAGTTCTTCCCTCTGGAGGTGGGTATTTGGGTTGGTATCCCCAGCCACTCCACCAAAGAGTGGGTTTCAAATCTGTTGCCTTCTCTCACATTCATCCTCCAGCCTCATCCATGCAGCGAGCAACACACACACTAAGAGGGAGTTTCAATCTACTTAATGTCCCCACGGAGGTGGGGGGAAAAGGGCTTAGACTTTGGAGCTGGGTAGATCTGGGCTCAAATTCTGGCCCTAGCACAACCGGCTGCATGACTCTGAGCAGGTTATTCAACCACTCTGACCCTCAGTATCCTCCTCTGTGAGACAAATGATCCACCTCACCAGCCAGGATTGCTTAAAAACACCTGCACCTCTGAGACGATAACTAGCCCCTCCTATCAGTCACACTAGCCTTGTTATTTCTCTTCTAGCCCAATCTCTATCTCCACACATACTTACTTTTGTCTCTGTGTAGCCTCACTTGTTAAAATCCACTTGACATGTCTGTAAGGTAGATGTTCATGGTGCTTTACCAACTGTCATGATGGGATAAGATTCAGGACAGGAAGAGGTAAAATGAGTCATACAGTGAATTCCTAGGTCACCTTGTTACTTTTAGAAGACCCTAAGAGGGCTGGGTGTGGTGGTGGCTCACGCCTGTAATCCGAGCACTTTGGGAGGCCAAGGCAGGTGGATCACTTGAGGTCAGGAATTCAAGACCAGTCTGGTCAACATGGTGAAACCCCGTCTCTCCTAAAAATACAAAAATTAGCCAGGAGTGGTGGCACACACCTGTAATCCCAGCTACTCAGGAGGCTGAGTAGAATCACTTAAACCTGGGAGGCAGAGGTTGCAGTGAGCCGAGATCACGCCACTGCATTCTAGCCTGCGCGACAGAGCGAGACTCCAACCCAAAAAAAAGACCCTAAGGTGCATTCATTTAGGTTAAAAAAAAATCATCCATTAATCTTTGAGTGTCACCCTGTGCTGGCTGCAGAGGGTGTGGGCATGCTGGTCCCCGCCCTGTTGCATTCAGCTTCCCCAGCAGTCTTCTCAAGATGCCCACTCGCCTTTCTCCAACAAGTTCTCAGGGAATGGTTACCAACCGCAGATAAGGTTCCAAAGCTCCATCAAGAAACCACTACTTGGAAGCAGGTTTTCAGCGCTGCCACAAATTATATGACTTTTATTATGAGGTATGGTTTCAGAACAGTCCCACTGACAGAGCCCTGGCTGGGTGCCCACTGTTCCCTCCGCACCCCCCACAGAGGGGTCATTCCTGCCAGCATCTCCAATGACCCCACCCGGCTGCACTGCCAGCAAACCTGCCTGGAGTCTGTGGGCAGGCAGATGACCATTGGGTGCCTCTGACGAGTGGTTCACACGAGACACACATACTTATGCACTATGGGGTGGAGTCTGGCCTATTTTATTATATTCTTCCAGCTGTTAAGGAACTGTTCTTAACATCTGGAAGCCAGATTTCTCTGAGAAGCTGCGACCAGCAGCCCAGGCAGCGGGACTGGCATGGCGGCTCTGCCAGGAGGGAGCAGAGACTGCTCCCTGACTCTTCGGCAAAGGCCTGGGATGGCGAGAGGGAGGAAGGAGGTGAGGAGGCTACCGGAGACAGGGGGCGGCACAGTCTGGAGCTCATTATTTAGGGTGTTCTACTCATCAGCACATCCACACCACAAGAGAGCTGGTTGGAAATGCAGTCTCAGGCCCTATCCTGGACCCACCGAACCTGAATCTGCATTTTAACAGGTGGTTTTATGCAAATTAAAATGTAAGATGCATCAGTCTAGAACACTGCTTCTCAATAGTGAGTCTTCCATCAGAGCCACTCAGGAAACAATTTTAAAATGCTGATGTCCAGGTCCCATCCTCAGAACTGCGTTAGGTCTGGGGTAGCACCCCAGCGTCTGCATGTTTTAAAATCTCCCAAGTGATTCAGTTAGGGTTAAGAAACTTTGGGAGGTTGGGTTTGGTGGCTCATGTCTGTGATCCCAGCACTTTGGGAGACCAAGGCGGGCAGACTGCTGTAGCTCAGAAGCTTGAGACCAGTCTGGGGAGCAGAGTGAAACCACATCTCTACAAAAAATAAAATAAAATAAATTAGCCTGACGTGGCGGCACGTGCCTGTGGTCTCAGCTACTTGGGAAGCTGAGGGAGAGGACTGCTTGAGCTCAGGAGGTCAAGGCTGTAGTAAGCCAAGATCATGCCACTGTGGCCTGGACAAAAGAGTGAGACCCTGTCTCAAAAAAAAAAAAAAAAATTGGGAGAAGGAAAAAAGTACAATGCCTAATTTTTGTCACCTAGAAGTAATTCCAGCTTCACTAACATTTAACATATGACTGAATAATCCCAGTGCCTTCACATGTCCTTACGTCAGCAAGACACTTGTCCTTATTTTATAAGTCACTTATGGAAAAGAGGAAATGCTTCCATGAGGGTGAGGCTAGAGTGGCTCCTCTTTTACTCACCCGAGCACAGTTGGTACCTTGTGCTGTTTACAGGTAACCAGTAAATGGAGGTATAGATTATGCGATCTGGCTCAGCACTTTGTGAGGCTGAGGCGGGCGGATCACGAGGTCAGAGATCGAGACCACCCTGGCTAATACGGTGAAACCCCGTCTCTTCTAAAAATACAAAAAATTAGCCAGGTGTGGTGGCGGGCACTGTAATCCCAGCACTTTGGGAGGCTGAGGCGGGTGGATCATGAGGTCAGAGATTGAGACCATCCCGGCTAATATGGTGAAACCCTGTCTCTTCTAAAAATACAAAAAAGTAGCCAGGCGTGGTGGTGGGCACCTGTAGTCCCAGCTACTTGGGAGTCTGAGGCAGGAGAATGGTGTGAACCTGGGAGGCGGAGCTTGCAGTGAGCAGAGATTGTGCCTCTGTACTCCAGCCTGGGTGACAGAGCAAGACCCAGTCTCAAAAAAAGAAAAAAAAAAAAAGGAAAACCAACTCTTACAAAGTAGGTAACTGCAAAGAAAACACGGATTGGAGATAATACTAATGATACAAGCATATGCCACCAAAAAGAAAATGGTCAGCCAACCGTTTCCATACCCTTAGGCAAGACACCTAACCAGCCACATCTAACCCCCAAAACATGTCTTGATCAGATGGAACAAGTTGCAGCCAAGTGAGTGAGGAAGAACCTGATTTTCAACAGAAACTGGTACCGTAGAGAAAGTGCTTTGAAAACAAATGTTTGGAAAATATTTCTATTGTTTTGTATTTTTGTTGCTAAAAATGATGTAACTAGGTCATCTACAAAAGCTCTCATATCTGCAGACTTTTAAAATCCAGAAACAGAACTGTAAAGACTCATTTGGAAAAAAAAAAAAAATGAACATTTCAGTGGATTTTGAACCCATTTGTTAAAAATATAAAAATGCAACACTTGATTAGTTTGCATGAAAAACTGATTGACATCAGGGAAGATGGAAATTTACAAGCTGAATTTCAACAAAATCCTTTGCATAATTGGAGGATGGGATTGAAAAATTAGTATCATGATTTAGCCAGCACAGTGAATCGTGCTTTCTCCGCTGGGATCTGTTTATCTTGTGAGGTATATTTTTCAGTTTTGCCAGGCATTAAAACCAAGTATCAAAATAAACTAAACTTAGAATCCGACCTTTAGAGTTGGATCATGAAGTGTTAAATCAAGAATTCTTTTTTAAAACCAGCATATTCAACGATATTGCTCTCTAAAGTAATAAAAATATTACTTTAATTATTAATAAATAAAATCCTTAATGTATCCTATTATATTCCTATTTGTATAGGTTTTATTATATACATGAATATTAACATAGCGGTACATGCATATAAATTAAAAATTAGGTAAGATATATTGGGGGGCTGCATGCTAATTTTTTTTCTGCACAATTAAAAAATTTTGGAGACTCTCTAGGAGAAGGTGAGATGGTACTTCATGGTCTCTGGTTCTGAAGTTGCCCCTTATTCACAGAGATTGCTAGAAGTCTGGAGGTAGGGTGGGAACAGGGACCTTCAGTGACTGCCAGTGGGTGTGCACCCCTCCCCACACCCACGATGAGATCTTTGCATGAGAAATTCACAGGAGTCAAGAACCAGTCAATTTCAGGATCTCCTGGGTCCTCCTGGCTGAGCAGCACACAGTGCTGCGAGGCACTGGGGAGGTTCACCCTTCAAACTGAGACTCTTGCCTCCTGCATGTTAACGGCAGCCATACCTGAACTCGTCTCAATAAATTTTTCATAGCATCGTATCTTCATTAAAATTTTATTCTATTAGCATTCTGAATCCAAACCACTAAGTACATAATTGCTAAAACATGTGTTAAGCGACGACTTACGAAATGCTGGTTTTATCATATTGTTAATTAACAGAAAGTAGGATTAATACATTCACAGATCATTAGGAGCATTTGGTTCAATTTCACCAGCTCTTCAGCAGGGTGGGGGGCAGTTGTCAGTGGGCAGCCCTGGGGATCTGGAGCAAGAACACAAGTGTTCTTCGGGGTTCACCCTCAGCCCCTCTGCATGTTCTAAGACTGTGTCTGGGAGAAGCCCAGGAGACAGCGACTCAAGGTCTGTTTTTGCTAAAGAAAACTGTTCTCAGATGTCACTCAGGGTAGCCTACTCAAAAGAACCTACATAGAAAGGTTTGGGTGAGGAGGAGGAGAAAATAACACATTCTTTTAAGACAGACCAGTGAGATTCCATGGACTGGGAGGATTTGAATCTCGGATCTGAGGACATGGTAGAAATCCTGGTTGTTTACTAGCTGTGTGATGTGGGGCAAGCCATCAACCTCCCTGATCCTGTGTCCCCACCTGTAAAGTAGGAATAAAGATGCTGACTTTGGCTGGGTGCAGTGGCTCACACCTGTAATCCTAGCACTTTGGGAAGCAGAGGCTGGGGGATCACCTGAGGCCAGGAGTTCAAGACCAGTCTTGCCAAGATGGTGAAACCCCGTCTCTACTAAAAATACAAAAATTAGCCGAGTTGATGGCGTGTGCCTGTAATCCCAGCTACTCGGGAGGCTGAGGCAGGAGAATCACTTGAACCTGGAAGGTGGAGGTTGCAGTGAGCAGAGATCAGAGATCGTGCCAGTATGCTCCAGCCTGGGTGACAAAGTGAGACTCTATCTCAAAAAAAAAAAAAAAAAAAAAAAAAAAAAAAAGGTGCTGACCTCATGGGGCTGGCATGGGGATTAAATGAGATAATGCTAGTTCTGGTTATGCCTGCACAAGTCTGTAGTTTTTATATAAAGATTTTGTACCCAATATTGCTTGGAATGAATGGGCTACCAGTTGAGACTTGAAAATACTTTAGCTATTAATAAATGTTGACTGTGTTGATAAGAGCTTTAGTGGGGTCAACCCTGAGGTACCAAAGCCGAGCGATTTGGAAGTGTATTGGAACTCACCTTATTGTTCATCTCCAGTGCAAACTGGTCACAAGATTCCTAGGCCAAAGGGGTTTATTGAAACCTTTTCCCAGCCTGTCCCGGGAATTACAGAGGTATCCAGGCATGAAATGGACTAAATGTCTTCTCTTTTCCCAGCCGTCCAAATTGCTTTAGCCTGGCCTGATGGTGGCACTCCCAATTTTTTACGCTTAATAATGAAGCCGTCCGCCTGGCAGGGCAGCTAGCAAGACCAGCACTGGAAGCCAGGACTGGAAGAGTCACAGAAGGCTGGGGTGGAAGGAAGGGGCCAGGCCTAAGTAGAGGATGTGGGAGGCAGGCCTCACCTGGGGTTTCCCATAAGCTGGGGGCCAAGGCAAGCCCTGAAGTCAAATGCCAGGGATCAAGGTAAAGCCAGGGTCAGAAATACAAAAGCAGTCAGTCAGGAAATGCAAACAGATGCTGCCTCAGCCTTCATCCATAAACTTCTGACGGGGGCAGGAGCCCTTCCCCGAGGAAGATGAGTTCTGAACCAAGGCAAACTGTTAGGATGTGATGATAAATGGGTTCACCTTGCTAGAGCTGGATACAAAAATCAGTGCTAAGGGAAAACCCCAGGAATTTGAAGGCAGATCAGCCCCTGCCAGGCCCAAGTGGGAATAGAGAGGAGAGAGTTGGTCACCTGTTTCTGTTTTTTAAAATTTTTTCTAGAACATTCTTTCAAGGCCCCAGGTACCTGGTAAAGGTTTCCAGTTTCCTGTGGTGAGGCCTTTTGAATATGTGGGTTATTATTTGTGGACTATGAATGGAAAGAGCCTCTGGATTTGTAGAAAAGGTTGTAAGTGGAAGGAATCTGGGCTTTGGGTTCAGACACGGGTTATAATCTCCGTTCCACAACTGATTGGCTGTGTCTCAGCTTTCTCATCCTTCAAATAGGGACAGCAGCATTATAGGGTTATAGAGGGTTTAAGGAGAGAGTACACGGAAGCCTGGCACAGTTCCTAGCCCCCATCAGATGCTGACGCACTCATGCCTCTCTAGAGGACCATTCTCCTTACTTATATTGACTTGCTGTGATGACTTAATAATTTGGCCCTGTGGGATGAGGGTTCCAGAAGACAGCTGCCTCCGAGGGGCAGCTGCTTAGGGTCCTTGCATTTATAGCAACAGCTTCCCATTGACCAAATGGGAACAAAGAGGGCTGGAGATGAGCTGAGGGGTGACTGTCTAGGGAAGAGGGGTCCTCAGATGTCCTGATGGCTGGCACAAGGCCGCCCTTGACCGGAGGCAGATGCGTCCACTACCCAGAGCAAGCCACAGGGCATACCTCGAGGCCAGGCAAGGAGGCAAGGCCTGGGTCTCCAACGGGAGCCACCGCCTCTCCCACCACCCAGCATGGGGGCCAGACCATCCCTGCATCCTCCAGAGAAGGCAACCGAGCGACAGCAGAGCTTTCCCTAACTTGAAAATCACCGTGCACAGATGTTACGGTGTTATGTTATGGCCATTCTGCCACTTGGCTGCAGAGACCAGTAACTTCAATTTATTTGTATCTGGGGCCTTAAGGAACCTCAGCTGTCATCCTTTCCTTAGTTTATTACCAAATTTCTAAAATATTACATCCTTTATTATATCCAAATTCACTTTATTGCACTTGACAATACAGATAATCACATACCATATGCTCTAATGTTTTGAAACCAATGCATGTTGACAGCGGTTTTTATTCATGATGCATAATTCCATCCCAGCTCACAATGAGGCATCTGAGCACCCAGCCTGGTGTTAAGACTTTTGCCTAATAACAGATTAACAATACAGCAAGTTTCCGAGACACACTCCCTCCCATGCCATTTTCTATTTACAATGGGAAAAATGTACCTGGGCTGAAAAGATGGGCTTATCAAAGAGGAGGGGTGGCGGGGAGGGGGGACAACAACCCCGCATCACCACACACCCACCAGTCCCAGAGGGTTTATAATGATTTGTTATTGTTCCACGCTGATGAAACTTGATATTGAAAAGAGGAACTGGTCTTGCGCCAACTAGCAAGGCAACTAATCACACCAGCCCACACTGCTGGCCCCTGAGAACTGAAAGCACAAACTGCCCCAAAGCTCTCATTAGGAGTCTCTCTTGTTTTCACTCTTGTTTTGCTATAAGCAAATATTTGTCACTCCTCTACCTTGGTGAGACCATCCTTCTCCCGTCCCCTTCCCCTCATCCCCTGGGCGTCCTTCTGTTCCCAATTAGCCCCAAGCTTCCTGGTGAAATGAACACAGCTGGGGATGCATCCTTCCCCCAGCATCCTGGCACCTCTCAAGCAGAAAGGCCAGGCCAGTAGGAACTGTCTTCGCAGCTCCTTCGGCGGCAGAGCCCCTTGTTCTGTGGGGTGGCTGAAGAGAAAGGGTGGATAATTTAAAGATGATCCCCCAGCTTTGCTGTAGTGCCCGGAACAAACAATGCCATTTCACACGTCCCCTAACTAAGCGCTTTCATTTGCTTCAGAGAAGCACTCAAACAACTGTAAACCCATTAGATCATGTCAAACGTGGTGGGAAAGAGCTTGGGCTGTCACCAGCAGAGAATCAACTCAGATTTATAGATTCTTAAAGCTTTAATATATAGATATTCGTCTTCCCCCTGCAGATAGACAAGGGGACCAGGGTAGGGGCGGAGGAGGCAAGAACAGCCCACAGCTCAGTGGCAGACAGATTGGAGTTTCACAATCATTCTCCCGGATAATGGGATTTCTCAACAAGGGGAGGAGGGGGGAGGAAGAAAAGCCAGGCCTTCACTTTGCTGAACACTTGACTGTTTTTCCAAAGCTTTGCTTGGGGGTGGTGTGGGGGAGGAAAGAGATGTTATTATCAACAATGCCTCTGGAGTACCCGGTGACCTGCTGTGAACAAAAGCAAGTGGCGACCAAAGAAGGGCTGGAGTCCGAGGATGCAGAAACACTTACTCAGCCACCTACAAAGGAGGCCAAATGAATTAAGAGGCATCTTACTCCAAGTAATTGCTGTGCTTCTGAACAGCTTAAGTTATAACCTTTTTTCATAAATAAAAACCTACTTTCCCTTTGGGCTTACATCATGACTCCAAGAAAAGCTTTCTCTTTATTTCTTAATCATCTTCAGCAAGTAGGGGGCTCTTCCTACTACCTCAAAGGGTTTGGAATTTTCTTTTTAATTTTTTTTTCATTTTATCCTTTTCTCTTGCTTGTCTATCATCTATTGAGTATGGCAATAAGTAACTGGTAATTAAACCAGTATCTACTAGAGGCCAGGGCTTAAAGATATAATTTTATAAAGAATCCTCCTGAAATATTACCAATTGGTCTCTATGGGTCTGGAAATGAGACGGTTTAGACCAGGCTGGACTTCCGTAATGCAGGACCCACCAGTGGTTTGCAAAGCGGTCCCTGGCCCCAACTTGCTGCTTCATCAATTCTAGTCTCTGTTTGAATATTTTTGGGGAAAGGGGTATCACCCTTCAGTACTTGATAAAGACAGCTTGTTCGAGCCGGGCATCTTGAGGTGTTGCTAAATTCTTCTGCCCAAGGATCAGCCTTTCTCTTGGTGACTTCACACATGGCCACCCATGGTTGGGGAAGCAGCCTGGCCCCCCTTCCCAGGGGTAATCCTTCAAGATCTAGCGTGGCCACCTCATTTCTCCTTATTCAAGTCTCCTTGATTCCTCTGGAATTTCTCCCATAATACTGTCCTGGTCCCCATCAGACCTCTGATGTGGTCTATCTTGTCAATGCCCCTCTTAAAATAAATGCCTGGAATGGAATATTCCACATGGGGTCTGAGCAGCACAAAATACCAGATACTGGACTGGACTTCCCTTTATGGTGATGTTCTTAGCAGCTCCATCACCTGTTGCCTCAAAGAAAACTTACAGTCAACTAAAAAACCCCAGGCATCCTATAAACCATGTCAAAATCTCAGCCTGCCCAACCTTCGTTTTTTCTTTTTTCTTTTTCTTTTTTTTTTTTCTGAGACAGAGTCTCACTCTTGTCACCCAGGCTAGCGTATAGCGGTGAATATCGGCTCACTGTAACCTCCACCTCTAAGGTTCAAGCGATTCTTGTGCCTCAGACTCCTAAGTAGCTGGGATTACAGGTATGCACCACCATGCCCAACTAATTTTTGTATTTTTAGTAGAGACAGGGTTTTACCATATTGGCCAGCATGGTCTCGAACTCCTGACCTCAGGTGATCCACCTGCCTTGGCCTCCCAAAGTGCCGGGATTACAAGTGTGGGCCACTGCGCCCGGCCAATATGGATTATAGTCTTCTGATTATAAAAGTAACATTTATTTTAGAGTCCTAGGAAATACAGAAAACATTTATTCCTACAATAAACATTCATTAGATACCTACTATATGAAAGAAACTCAGCTGGGCCTTTAGGATACAGTGGAGAGTAGGACCCAGCCCCTGCCTTCAAGGCTGTGAGAAGCACACAACCCACATTCCCCATGGCTAGAAGGCATGCAAGGAATGGAGTTGTTGAGGGTGAGCTCCAGGACTGCTGCTGGTTTTGTTCACCACCATATCCTCAGCCCCCGATGGGTGCCCAGCACAGAGCCAGCATTCAGCAAATAATTAGTACAGGAATCAATGGCTTTAAAGGATGGCCTTCCCACGGTGTCTGTCTTACAAATGATTCCTAAGGACTAAATCAGTTCTGACCAGAGGCAGTCAGTTCCAGACCAAGTTTTAAGTAAGAAAAATATGCCAGGGCTGCTTCTTCAATCCACCAGAGCCACCTTTTCCAATTTCCACCCAGAGCCTGGGCCAGGGGAAGTGGAATCTGCTTAGCTGAAGGTTTTAGGTGCAGAGGAGTAAGTGGACAGTGAGAAGAGAGAGCAGAAAGGAAGTCAATCCTGGGATCCCCAGGCCTGGCCAGACAAAGCCATCTTCCTTGTCTGGAAAAGCTCATTTGCAAAGGCTTTGGTGAAAGTTCACATTTCTCCAGGCAGCGGCAGCCTGGAAGAGCCATGCAGCGACTGAAAGGTCAAACTGGAGATACGCAGCACTCCACTCCCATTGAACCGCCACCGAGAGCAGTGTCAAATTTGGTTTTGCCACTTCCACCGACAAGAGAGGACGTTTGAGCATCCAGGGCAAATGGTGCCACAGAAACTATAAGCCAGGCAAAGCCCCGGATCCCCCAATCACTTTCTCTCCAGGAATAAGCCTCAGTGTCCATGGGCTGCTGTGGGCAGGATGGGACCAGCCAGGACAGGGATCTACTCCAGCTGGGGGGTGGCGGGGGGTATCTAAAAAAGAGAATGCGGCCAGGCACGGTGGCTCACGCCTGTAATCCCAGCACTTTGGGAGGCCGAGGTGGGCAGATCACGAGGTCAGGAGATTGAGACCATCCTGGCTAACACGGTGAAACCCCGTCTCTACTAAAAACACAAAAAACTAGCCGGGCGATGTGGCGGGTGCCTGTAGTCCCAGCTACTCAGAAGGCTGAGGCAGGAGAATGGCGTGAACTCGGGAGGCGGAGCTTGCAGTGAGCTGAGATCGTGCCACTGCACTCCAGCCTGGGCGACAGAGCGAGACTCCGTCTCAAAAAAAAAAAAAAGAAAAAAAAGAGAGAGAACGCAGAATTTGAGTCTTTGAAGGCTGGCAGAGCCATCTGCCCTGCTCATCTCTTAAGACTGATGAACCAGAAGCTCCACGGTATTTGGTAGAAGATAGACGTCAAAAGCTAGGACAGAACCCACACTCAGAGAGAGACCCTTACCCTACAAAGGGTCATCTACTGCTGCGCCTGAAGGCTGTGCCCCATATGACACATCCAGCCTGGCACACATGCCAGCCTGACACATCCAGGCTGGAAGCCTTCCAGGAGAGACTGGGGGTGGCCACCAGAGGCTGAACCATGGGAAGACCGGACCCCGAATCGCATTCTTGACCTGGGCTCTGTGGACTGGCCCATGGGCTGGCTTCTCTGCCCTGCCCCGCCCATGCACCATCCTTTTGAAGGAAGACATCCCCATCCAATGGCCTGTGCTACAGACTCATGAGGGCCTTGCACTCTGGTTCTTAGCTCCTGGTTTTCTGCCAACCAGAGGTATAATGGACCCTCTTATTTGATTTCATTGGCTTGTAAAGGGACATAACGAAATAGTGACGAGAAAGAAGCTGGCAGTGGTGGAGGCCTCAGCAGAGGCTGGAGAAAAGCCAGGAGTTAAGTAATGCCTTGGCCATTAGCTCTCCCCAGAGGAGCAACGGCATTGCTGGGGCTGGGATGGAGGATATGAGGGGTGAGGCTGGGGAGACACAGATATGCAGGGGCTGGAGTTCCTTTCCCAACCTGGGACTGACAAATCCTAGCCCACGGAAGGAAGGGCAGAGCTACCTCCTGAGTTGTTCTCCTCTAGGATGAGCCATATTCCTTTCCCCGCCTGGCTTTTCCTTGTTATTAGGTTGTCATCATTATCGTCACAACCACCACCATTTACTTGTCTTAGAAGTTCTACTCAACCCCTTCATATACATGATATCTAATCTTTCCAGCCTGTGCTCAAGGCAAGTAACGTTATCCCAGTTAGACAAATGAGGAATCAGATGCTCAGCAAAGTCACTGTCTGTGCCCTCCTTCCATTAGAGAGTCGCTGAGCTGGGATGTAAGCCCGGGTCTGTCTGTCCCTGAAGCCTGTCACTCTCCATCGGCCCCTGGAAGGGCAACCAAAATAAATGGAAGGCTTAGTGTTAACACAACCCTGGATAAGCTGCCATATAACAGAGGCCAAATGGCTGGCTGGTTATCCTTGCTGATAAAAGCGGTGGCCCAGGAACTCAGAGGGTCTGGAGTGATGGGGGTTGACCCCCAGCCTCACGCTATGGGCTCTATCACTCTGAGCAACTCAGGTGACCTCAACAGGCTCAGCTTCCTCATTGACAGCAGAGATTTCAGCCTGGGTAGTTCACTGCTGAATTCCCTGTGCCTAGAACTTGTTCTCAATACAAATTTGTCAAATGAATGAATGAACCTGAAAAATGGAAATCCCAGTAACGGCCTCCCTATCTGGCTTATTAATGAGGTAATATAGGAGGGCACTTGCATGGAGCATGACACATCCTAAGGGATCAATAAGCAGAAGTTGCTGGTCATTAATACTATTATTACATATTATTATAATGCTATTATTGCTTTTCAAGGTCATTATAGGGATCAATGCATTTGGGAAATATAAATGTAAGGCAGTATCTTTACAATAACTAGTAACCAATGCTGACAAATAAGGGCAGACACTGACAGGTGGTCCCCATGAATACAGTACCCCCCAGCACAGAGGACATGTGCATCTGGACTCTACGAGGGGGCGCTCCTGCTCCATCCTAGGTCACTGTGCCCATGTGGGATCCTCAGACAGAGTTGTCGGCCACGTCCACACTTGCACGTCCACATCCAGTGGGAATGCATCCTGTTACCTCTGCGTTGGTCACCTCATGCCCACAAGTTACAGCCATCTCAGCCTGATCTCCACTCGGTTTAGTTAAAAATAGAGTTTACAACAGAAACCTGAATCCAGGCTCCTCTAAATCAGGGCAGCGGGGGAGCAGGTGCTACCCAAATGTGGCGCCATGCTGACGAATGGAGGTCGGCCGAGCTCGGCTCTCTGACCTGAGCTGGTGGGTGGCAGCCTCCATAGCAGAGATGCCAGCTCTGGCGAAAGGAGGGCTCTTTACACTGAAGGCAACACATTCCCTCCAACGTGCTAGCCTCCTTTGATGCAATCAATATTGGTTTAGCACCTGCTTATGTGCCAGGAGGTACCTGAGGCTGCAGCCATGCCTCAAGGTAACAAAATGGACAGAGACAAGCAGACACAGAATATCTCGAATTCAGGACAGATTGCCTTAAGGAGAAAGGTAAACAGATTGGACTTTTAAAAGCAAATCGTCAGAAGCTAGAGTTCCGAGACCATGTCCCACAAAAATTACTGGGCACCAGCCTTGGGCTCTGAGGCTCTGCAAATTCCTCTAATCCCAGAGGCTTCTATGGCAAGTCCTCACTCTTTTCCAGGTTGCTGCTGCCAAATACCATCTTGCTTAGCGAACCCAACATTTCTGGAACAGGGTGAAGCTCAAAATAATTCTCACAGTTAGACTCACTGGGACCTAAATAGCTTTGCTGATTAAACCTCTGAATCCTTATCCAAACCTGCAACATTCCTCCTTGGTGATGCCAAATCCTTCATGCTTCCCAGCAAGCTCTGGCTTGAGGATCTGATTCTGCTGCACACACCTGTCAGGGTCACCTGTCCTGACTTGGCTACGATCCACTGATTTACTCTTTGGAACGGCTGCTCAGCTTTCTAGCTCCCCCACCACACCCACTGAAGTGCAGATGAACAATTAGTTGGCCTAATGATGAAGTACCCTTCCTTAGGGGTCTGGAGAACTAGGGTAGGCATAGGTGGGATTGAGAGGACATGAGGGAAGTGGGCATTTGCAGAGAGGGAGGGTTTGGGACCCTCTCCTGGTGTGGGTGGGCGAGGTAGAGGCATGCAGTCAGCTGTAGAAAGTATTGGCTTTCCCATTTGGTGTAAGCTGCTCACCTGCCCAGCTGGGAACAGAGAGGAAAAAACTGAGGAGTGTCTGGATGTGCTCTCAAGGTGACATTATTATCATTATTATTACTTTCCCACTGTCTTTCCAAACCCATTCCTGCAGGTTATTTCACTTTATCCTTACTATCATTCAATGAAGCATCTCAAAAGGGATTATTACTCCATTTTAACCCAAGAGGAAACTGGAGCATAGACTGGGTGACCCTTGTTGTTGGCCACACCATGAATCCAAGAGGAGAATATTCAGAGAGGACAAGAACCAGAGGAGAATATTCAGAATTCAGAGGTACATGAGGTAAAGACAAGGTAAAACACCACCAGGTCCACCAGAAACCCATCTCCTGGGAGGAGGCAGGCTCCTCGGGGCCTGGTGGGGGCTGCCACATTCCCTCAGAGCATCTCCCCTTCCTGCATCCTCCCCTCTTATGGCTCTGAGGTGGCGAGGTCAGGCCCCTCAGCCTGAATTGCGGAGAGAAGACTTAACAAGTGACAAAAGCAAGTTGTGGACTGATTCTCCCCTTCCCAGGGCGGCCTGCCCCTCCTTTCAACAGTGACAGGCAGTAAAAGGTTAGTGGCATGCTTCCTGACTCTGGTTCCTTGGAGCTAAATGATCAAATGATGTCAAGACTGGGCAAAAGCTCGATTCCTAGTTAGAGTCGCCACAGCTCCGGAGATGAAACTCGGCACAGCGTCTTTCTGCTCAGAGGATCTTCACTGGACCCCATACACCAACAAGGCGGCCCATTATGGCTGAGTGCATGCTCCCGCCCTGGTCTTCACCCTGGCCCCACCTGTGACTCAGGCTTTGCTCAGATCTGCAGGGGGAGGAGCCTCAGAGGCTGTCACTGCTGCCCTGACTGCCTTCTTCCCATGCTGGCCTTTCTCCCACATGTCCTGGGAGGAAAGCCAACCCAGCCAGGACTCACACACCTGCCTGCCAGACCAGCCTGCCAGGAGCCCCCGTATTAGAGAGGGTCCAGCACGCTTCTGCATACCGTGCATCCCAAGCTGCCGGACTCTGGTGACCCTATGAACTCAGGTCACAGCCATATGAGCAATGGCAGTGGGCGCCACGCTGGGCCTCCCCCTTTGTCTCATATAGGTTGTTTTTGGTTGTTGGCTTTTCTGATAAACAATCTGAATAGGCGTAATGGCCTCATCACCAAGAGCATGAAAATAAATCCCCAAATTAACAGAATCCCAAGGACTGGAGACAAGAAGGCAGGGAAGAGGGTTGCAGAGAAGACACTCGACTTGGGTCTCCAGCACTGTCCATTTTTTACCTGCTGGAAGAGGCCCCCGTTCTCATCATAACTCCTATGCTCTGTGCAAAACCTTGGATAACTCACAAATAATTAAGGCACAGACTTCAACCCACCCCATAACTCCTCCACCAGAGAAAATCACTGGTGAAAGTGTGGAGAATTTCTTTCCTTCCACGAATAGTGCTTTACTGCAATCACTCTCAACCCAGCCTGTGCATCATAATTGCCAGGGGGGATTTAAAAGACAGGGATGTCCAGGCCCCAACCTCAGAGCCTCTGATTTACTTGGTCTGGGGTGGGGCCTGGGAGTTGGTCTTCTCTAAGAGCCCCCCAGGTGATTCTAATTCTAATATGATTCACAGTGTATATAAATTTTATAGCTTTTTTTTGTGCAATATTATGTCATCGGCATTTCCACGTCATTTAAAAACTCTCTGTAAACATCACTTTAATGGATGTGTAATCATCCATCATATGAGCGTCCCATAATTTCCTTTCAGTTTGCTTTGTAAGTGTTCTCCTGAGTGTGTGTCAGCCGTGGCTCATGTCTACACTGTCAACCTCCCTGCAACTCCCAAGGCAGATCTCACACTCTTCCCCGCTGACGGCAGATGTACTCAGGCCCAGGGAGTGGCCTCCTGTATGCCATCTTAGGATCCCGCACTGCACCCCAAAATTCTTGAGAAACTGGTCATTTCAGCCAGGAAGATAATTTTGGTTCCACATACCTAGAGCAAAGGCTTGTGTGGTTAGAGGTGAGTTCCATGTTAATTCATTCAGGGTCCAGTTTTCCCTGTGAGATCCTCATGGAATTCCACAAGGCTCACTGGTTTAGGGTAGTCACCACCTTAAAAAGTATTTTTAATCTTTTCACTTTGGACCAGAAATTAGGTCAGGAGCTGATTCTTCATCTTCCTCTTGCTTCTTCCTTTTAACATCTTGAAAAATCTGCATCTCTCCAGAAATAGGTGCCTTATTAGCCCAGGCTTGCAAGGTGCCCTGTTTTGGAGCCTCAGGCTCAGTCCCGGAAGTTTAAACTCTGAGGTGAACTCCTGCAAATGGAGGGCTCATTTCAGAAGATTCTCATGACTCTCCTCATGACCACAATGTCCAGCTTTCAGAGCTCCATCAGCAAGACAGCTGCCCGCAAAACTCTAGGCTGGGGCAGAGATGCCTCTTCTACCATCCTCCTTCCAGATGTTCTAGGAAGGAGCAAACACCTGGCAGCAAACTGGAGCCCATTTCCAATTTGAAGCTACCAGTTTCCATCAGGGAACTATCAGGCAAGGCCCCTCCATTTCCCATTCTGGGAACATCTGGCGAGTAGATGATTAGAAGCACATGCTGGCAGCTACTAACATGCTTCCCAGCTAAATCTAAGCTTAGTCCCAGGGGCCCTATCTCCCCTCCTCTCTCTAATCCACCGTCCCACCCCATTCACCTCCCCACCCTAGCCTTGCCGAGCTTTACTGCAAAAGGGATGTTGCACCTGACCCAAGGTCTCCCAGGCACACAGCCAAAAGAATTTTTAAGAGGCTGCAACAGGAAACAATCTCCCGAAGTCCAAGATAGGTCAGGACGTTTCTCCCTCTGTCCCTGCTTCTCCCCGGTACCAGCCAGGCCCAGGTGTGCTCACTTCTACCTGCCAACCTTTCCTCTCTCGCCAATAAACACCATCACAGCGCTCCAGCCCCCCGGAGGCCCACCTTGGTGTAAAGCTTGTCATTTCCACTCAGCAGGCATTATGATAACCAGGCCACAGGTACTCCCCACTTGGTTGAGAGTCTATGGCAATTTTAACATGAAGGAATGTGCTGAAAAGCACCCTCTAGGAGCTTAATAACACTCATTTGCAGTAAACTGGCTTAGTGTGAAGGCCTCTATCAGGAAAAAGAATCAACAGGGAAGAAGGGGATTAGAGGTGGAGGCTAGGTGTTAAATGTTAGGACTTGAGACATTAGTCACCAAGAAAGTTCTAGAATAAGAGTGATCGCACCACCTCCTGCTGTGAGGCCCTTTGGGGGTTGACCACCTTCTGTAGGCTTCATATCCTAAGGCGCTAGAGGCAAGAGAGTCTTTGTTCTTGATTGGGGCAAGATCTGGGGACTGGGACAGGATTATGCCACTGGATTATGCCATGGCCAGTATTTTCCCTAGGGGCTTCTCATGATCCCAATCTTGAGTCACTGTCTTATATTTTGTGCCCACCTTATAGATTATCCCAACTCACACCGAAATGTCCAAAGCAGTGGAAATATGGTTAAATACAATTTGGCGAAAAACTAAAGCATCTTTCATTTTCTATGTGGCATCCTTGTGTGGACCGAGAGGCATTCTCCCAGCAACAGGAAGGTTCATGGTCTCACCTCCCCGCTCGGACAGCAGTAACTTCATGCCATTCTCCTGCACCTAGCTCCCCCAGCTTTTATTTCAGTTTGTTTCCCAGTTGCAGAAATGCTGAAAGAACATAGATCTTGGAGTCAGATCAACTCAGGTCCCAATCTCAGAGCTACCACTTATGGGACGTCATCAAATTCTGTTGTGCCTTAATATGTCCATCTATCAAATGGAGACAGTAATACTCCTCTAGCAAAGGTTATTATAAGGATTCAGTAAAGGTATTTATTGTAAGCTGGGTGCACAGCAAGGTGCTTAAGACTTCTGCCTCCTCCCTTCCCCTTTCCAAAATCTGTCATAACTGTAGACAGAGAAGCCTGCTAGGCCAAGCAAATGAAGAAGGATAAATACATTCCACCCTTCCATGGGGACAGGTAATCAGATCATCTCTGAGGCAGTGGCCCCATCCACCAGGAAGACCCCGACTTCCCAATGCCTGGGCAAGCACTGAGAGGAGCCCGGCCACTCTGCCGTCTTTGGGGCACAGGCCGGTTGCGAGAGGCACGCACACCCCTCTCCAGAGAGAGACTGGCAGTCGCCGGTTAACTGCCGGTTAAGGCAGCTGCACTTTACAGTAACCCAGCATGGACAATATTATGAATGACACTCGCAAGCTGCCAGCCCAGGGACTCATTACAGTCAAGGTACAACATGGCGGCCTGCCAAGCCCCCGGCTTTCACACTCGCTATGCCAGAACATCCACACACAATTTAATTGCATTATAATTTCAAAAGTGCTTTTCAAACTGGAAAAAGGCATTCACTGATTAACCAGCGAAGAGCAAAATTGTTTATGAAATTGAATACAAAAAGCTACAGAAATGTAATTGGGTCGTTCTAGCACCTAATTTTCAGGCCATTTTCCCCACTTATTTAATCACGAGATACAAAAGGAGCGACTGAATTGACTTCATACTAATTAGATTACTCCCTGCGATACTCTGGGCCTATATTCCAACTGGTTGATAGCAATGTTTTAAATGGAAACAAAAATGGTGCAGCAGCTTGTCTGCGGGACAGAATGGATTGTCTGGAATAGACCCTTCCATCCGTTAATAAGAATGAGCATTTGTCCCCCAAACCTCCCAAGCTCCCTGCTACATGGAAGCATCCTTGGAGAAACATCACCCTCCAGGGCATGGATAGGAAGACTCATCGGGTCCTTCTCCTACACTCCCTGGAAGAATGGGTTTGAACATGCCCCTTCTATTAAATCCTGCCACCTCCCCAGCGGGCACGGCTGCTTCACAGGCAGGCAGAGAAAGCCACGCAGCGACTCTCCTAATTGGCTGTACGAGGCCCTTGGTGCGCCTCTGAACACTTTTCCTTTCATTGTTTCATAAATTGACTGGTGGCCCCAACCAGATTGGTGGCAGTCTCTCGGGCAAGCCCAGCTCTGTTGAGTTCTTTTCTCAGTTCTGCCTTGAGCTTCCAGAGATGAGCCAAATCCTCAATCTCTCAGTCACTGAGTGAATAAAACCACGTTCATCCCAGAAAGCAACGCTGCGCTGTATTCTGTGCCTTGAAATGATACCTCACTCTGCACCTGCCCTCTGCCAACACAAATCTAGTAAGCTATGGTGACTTCTGCACAGGTAAACACAGGAACACCAACATGTGACTCAGGGGGCCAGGGCTTCCTTACACTCATCTGGAGACCTTCTTTTGATACGTGGTACAGTCTTCTCATGGCTTTTTAAGCTCATTTTAAATTTTATTAGGAGAAACATAATTGATTATATAATCAAATGTAAAATGTACATTATCAAGATATCGCAGCACTTCACAGACCATTTAATCAAGATATCTGGAGCTGTGCCAAAAGGAATTAACTTACATTAAGCCTCAAGTATTTATTACTCTGCCGTATTTGTTTCCATGTTTAAGATGGGTCTTGCTCCCTAAGATCGGGAGCACATCCTTCAAGGACTGTGCCGTACACAAGCTCTGGGTCTGAAGGTCCTCCGTGCCACTTCTCGATTTCTCCAAATGAGGAGAAAACCCAAAAGGCCGCTCTACCTCGAACTCTATCTGCAGATGTGACATCTTCACACAGCCCCCGATTTCTCTTGTCTGTGAGGATGTCTTTGGGGGTCTGCCCAAGTGCCCCAGCAATACACAGCCGGCCCAAAGAAGAAAAGGGGTTTTCGCTTCCATTTGCTCATCGTAAATCGCTACTCTCCCTGGGAAAGTAAACAGATGTTATTTAGGAGGCAACAGGGGTGTCTCATGTCTACAGCCAATTTTCACCAAACCCAGGGAGCCCGAGAAAGAGGAGAATAGCAAGAAGGGGGCATCTGCCTGAAATGCCTTTCCTTCCTCTGCTTTCAAAGCCTAGGCGGATACAGCTTCAACTGCTCCACAGAGCTGCTCCAACGAATGCATTCACTCAGTTACCGTCTGCTGAGCCCGGCTGACGTGCCAGGTATGGTGCTAGTCGAGGGGGTATAAGATAAAACATGTCTTCGTCTTCAGAGAGTACCCTGTCATTAGCAGGAGAGGGACAGGCAAACAATCCCAACACCAAACTGGTAAGGCTGTGATGGAGCAGGACAAAAGGAAGGAGGACTGTCTGCAAGAACGTAGGAAGGCTTCCAGGCAGGTGCCATCCACCTATTCTACATGGAAGACGAGGCTTCCAGGCACCAAAGGGGCAGGGACAGACATTCCAGGTGGAGACAAGGGCAGGTGCAAAGTCAGGGAAGCCTCCGGGAGCACTGAATGCACTGAGAAATTACAGGCAGGATCAGGTGACTCAAGATCAGGGAATGGTACAGCGCGAGGCTGGGAAGGCCGGCTGGAACCGAATTCAGATGCTGTGCTTATCCTACAGAAAAATGGGACATCCATCATGATCTCTTCCTTCTCGGGAAGCATCAGTGCTATCCAGGCACAGTGCCAGGCACTGTGGATTGTACAAAAAAATCCTTAGAAGCAGAGCAGGGTGGCACAGCCGAATACCAGGCACCCTGGCTCTCAAGTCAGACCACCTTTGATGCATATTCTGTGCCTTCAGCAAGTAACCATGTCTCTGAGTCTCAGTTTCCTCATCTATCAAAGAGGAACTCTGTGAGGATTAAATAAGGCAACATATGTAAGGTACTCAGGACAGCATCTAGCACTGTTAGGTGCCCCATAAACGGCTGTTGTTAATGAAGGTGGTGAAACAGATAAACATACAGAATGGTAACCAACAACCCAAGGCATCACGACTGCGCCAAGAGGTACTGTCCAATGGATAAAAGGCTGTATGTAAGCGCCAGTGAGTAGACAAAAGAGTGCAGCAGGGGTTCATAACTGCATTACTCAGTACCTACTATGTGCTCGCACCATTTATTGAATGAATGAGCAAAGGAAATACCATACAATTTAGCATTAACCACATACTTGATGAGACTCCCAATTCCGAAGGTCACTTTATACATCTGCGCACCATGCTGGACACAGGCTGCAAGCTCCATAAATGCCCTAAATAGTCTCCTATTAGGGCTGGAGCTCCCCCCGACAGCAGCACGGTCTCCAGAACCCTGCCCAGGACTCAGACTGCAATACAGACTTTGAGTAGCCATGAGATGGGTAGAATGGCCTCATCATCATCATCCCCCCAACCTCGTGTGCTTACTGGTGGTTTCCAGGCCACCTCACGTGGACCCACGGAGGCCCAGAAACATCAGAGCTTCCCCCAAAGCAGAGGAAGGACCCAAATACATTCAGAAATGTCCCCAGTTAAAAGAAAACCCTCTAAGGGCACAAGGCAGAGGATGCAAGCCACGGCCAGACCACTGACAACTGGCTCCTCGGAGTCACGCGATGCCTGGTTACAAGGCGACCTTCTGGGCTGTCCTGGGCCAGTGCTCATAAATATGTTAGCTCCTGGGCAATTCTTAATTACTGCTGCACTCAAACCCAGCCATCTGTGCCCTGTTCCAGCAAGAAATCCACAAACACACGGCACGCCCTTCACACAGGCAGAGAGGATGGGGAGCCAGGGACACAGGGGCCTTTGTGTCTTGAGCACAACAGTATCGGCTGCACAGAGAGAAACACGTGCAGGGGGCCAGCCATAAAGGACGTCCTATTCATCAGGCTGCACTTGGGAAACATGACACGCCTCAGAGGAGGCGCCCAGGCCCATTCTGGCTCAGGTGGGCTGTTCAGCAGAGCATGTAACAGGCCAAACAATGGGATCTTCCAGAACCCCTTCACCATAGCATCTTTAGGGAGGGCGGCAGGCCTGGGGACTCAGAGGTGAGGGACGAAAGGAAAATGCAAACTCTCCATTTTAGAGGCAGGGTCCATCTGTACAGAGGTCTCTGTGTGTGTGAGAGAGAGAGACAGACAGCCACTAAAATGGGGCCATTATGGGTATGTTAAATGCTGGAAGGCGAGAGTCCGCGTTAGGAAGGACTGGAGATTACTGACATGGATTGTGCTTTCTCCAACGTCATTCACTATTTTGGGGATAGAACGGAAATGGGCCTTGGGGTTCTGAAGCTGGGTCCAGAGCCCACTTCCCAGCGTGGTGCTAGCTTGCCTGGGATCTTGGGCAGTGGCCTACCTGCTCTCAAGTTTTTCCATCTGTACAAGGGCCCCTATCTCACAATCTTACAGGGCTGTGGGAAAGCCTGAGTGAGTATAAATGGTGCCCAAGTGTAGGGCTGGAGAGAAATAGAACTTTCCATAGGAACCAACAGGAGAAATAATTAAATCACTGAAGAGAGCAAGCCTCTAAGGTGTGCAGCCATGGGTATGAAAAATAGTCCACATGGATGGGGTAGGTGATGAGAAATGACTTAACGGGTATGATGTATGTTGTTTAGGTGATGGATATCCACAAAACCCTGTTAGACCACTATGCAGTCTATGCACGTAGCAAAACTGCACATAGACCCCACAAATCTGTGCATTTTTTTTTTTTTTTTTTTTGAGACGGAGTTTTGCTCTGTCACCCAGGCTGGAGTGCAGTGGCATAATCTCTGCTCACTGCATCCTCCACCTCCTGGATTCAAGTGATTCTCCTGTCTCAGCCTCCTAAGTAGCTGGGATTACAGGCACACGCCACCACACCTGGCTAATTTTTGTATTTTTAGTAGAGACGGGGTTTCGTCATGTTGGTCAGGCTGGTCTCGAACTCCTGACCTCAGGTGATCCGCCTACCTCAGCCTTCCAAAGTGTTGGGATTATAGGTGTGAGCCATTGCACCTGGCCTGTACACACTTTTTAAAAAGGAAAAAAAAAAAATAGTCCATGTGCAATTCATACACGAAGACTTATCTCTCCATTAGTACAGTCCCTGAGGATCTGATTTGTTAGCCACCAGTTTGCCTGTCAGTGTTTGCAGTGACTACATTACGGTGGTGAAATAAAAACAGAAGTATTTTTTTTCCCAACATAGTATTTTTAAAAGATGGCTCTCCTCCACCATCCAGAAAGCTGGCCAACAGCATGTGCAGCAGTGGGTGCGTTCTGCTGGAGAGCTGGGACCCACTGTTGCCTGCTGAAAGCACAGATCTGAAGAGGGCTGTGTTATGCAGTTCTGAACTTCCAGTTACCTAGGAGAGCGAGATCCCTGGTTTCAGGCCACAGGCAACACGACTGCCCAGGGTAGGAGTTGCTTGGGACCGCAGGCAATGCCTTTGCTAAGAGAAGAATGCTTCCTCTGTGTATGAAAGCACCATGAGAAGAGGCCTGGATAGTATGGCCTTAGAGATGTCTCCAGACACATCAGCTTCTTGGCCAGGATCCATTTCTGAACATCTTGGGAAGCCACAGCACTTGGCTTACCAATCACTGTTAACGGGATGTGCGGATGGGTGAAGGGCTATAAGGATGGATGGATGGGCAGATGGATGGGAATGGATGGATGAATGGGCAGATGGAGGGATAAATGGAAAACAACAGCTGCTATTTATTGGACACTCCTATATATCAGGCTCTTTATATATGTTCTCTCATTTAATCTATAGCAACCACATCTGAAGAAGTGTTCTGATCCCTGTTTTACAGACGAGGAAACTCAGAGAGGGTCAGAGAGGTTAAGTAGCTTACCCACATACTAAGTAGAAAGAACCAGAATTTGAATCCAGGCCTGTTGGGCTCCAAAGCTGCAAATTCGAATAATGTCTGAACCAATCCTCTCTGGGTGTCATTTCCCTCATCTTTAAAATGGAGCCACTGCCATCTGTCATTGCTTAGGTAGGCACCTTCCAAGGTCTCTAAAGTTCCTCATTAAACATGCAGCCGATCCCCTCTGCATAAAGGGGTGCTGCTTCAAGAGGGGCAGCAGAGATTGCTCTTGGGCACATGCTACTGCTTCTTGGAGCACCTGGCTGCAGGTTTCCTACCTGTCGTCCTCACAGCTCCCCTGCCTGTGGACTTCTGGCCCATGTTTCCTCACTAGCACAGCCACCTACCCCAAAAGCGGCCCAGAAGATCAAAGCAGCAACTGGGCAAACAGTTCTTATTGCTTCCTGTTTGCAGTCTGGATGAAAGGTCAGGTGGGGGTGGAGGTGGGAGACAGTCTCTGACCCGCTAGTTCAAGCACAATTCACACAGGATTTCTCAGAATAAACTGCACAGAAATGGATATGCTGGGGTTGGAAAACAGCAAGATGGGAGAGCAAGAGCGGGGATTTTTGTGATATCTGGGGCCTGTCTGGGGCTAACAGGCCTCAGGGACTGAGATGTGGGTGATGCAACTGCAAATACAGTGTGTTCCAGGCAGATGGACAAAAATATCAAATGCTCCCACCCTCCACCTAGGCAGAGCTCTGTCCAAAGCTCCCAGACCCACCCACACCACCATCTCCCCATCTCAGGGCTGTGGTTTCATCACTTCGCTTGGTTTCTTCTGGGTCGTGAGGTCTCTTCATCATTGCTCAAGAACAGACAGTACAAGAACAGGAGGTTTCCATACTTGACTCCCTAAATGTGCACGTCAGCCTGTGCAGAGGGCACCGACCTCACCGCCATTTGCTTCATCAGCTAGGTGGGCTCCGGAACGTCACCATTCCCCCAAAGCAGGGAGTAGCTCCTTCGGAGTTGGGAGGATGGTGGGCTTTCCACCCTTCCATCTCTGCTCCTGCCCCAGTCCCACTGGGGCGAAACTGGCTTGCCTCCTTTCCTGAGATGCTCACAGAACAGAAACCCACAATGCATTACTTGGCAAAGATTAAATAACCAAAACCAACCTGCAAGGCATGCTTGTGCTGGTGGCAACCATCAGCTTTACTGAGCTCTGAGGAACCATACAGGCATTGCCCTAATGACTCCTCTCTATACCGGCAGTAATTGTTAATAATAGCAGCATTATTATACTGCTCAGAAACAGCAACATCAGTAATAAACAATAGCAGGCACGTGTTACTGTTACCCCATCTTGCAGAGAACGAGTCAGAGGCTCTGAGGATTATGTAACTGGCCTAAGGTTGCTCAGCTGGTAGGTGGTTAAAATCTGGGATTTCTAAAAGGCAGGCTGATATCTGAGTCCTTGTTGCCCAGCCACTCTTCTAAAACATGGTGATCTGGAGGTGGTGGGAGGAAGTAGCACAGAGAAGAGTTTTGAAAATGTCCATGAAGCAGACCTTGTAATTCCCTGTGGAATTGGGTGGACGTGTCCCCACCAACCCCCTCCAGGGCTCCTTGGAGGGGCACAGGTTACTGCAAGTCCCCCATCCCAGGAGTTTTGGTCAAGGGGCTTAGCGCCCCCAAACTCTCCCCCTCCACCACCCAAGAAAATATTTTAAAAGAACAAAACCTCCCCTCAGAGACTGTGAGAAAAGTCAGCTAGCAGGGCAAGTTATGAAGATGTCATTACACAATGAACCGCTTCCATGGACCATAATAGGTTTTTACATTTGCTACTGTACTACGAGAGATACCAAACAGCAATTTTAAACAGTCTCCTCCATTGCCCCACCTCCAGCCTTCCAGAATCACATGTGTTTCTACTTTAAAACCTGTTAACATGGTATAATACGTTTGGAGCACAAATCCAGATGGCCACGGGCCTCAGAAAACCCGCAGCATCCTGCTGAAGAACTGATCTTACAACTCCACCAACCAATAGCAGTGAAGGAGTTACCTGCACAGGTGGCCCGGCCCAGGTCTGAGCCGCCTGCTCCTGCTTCATGAAGCCCTACCTCTGCAGGGCCGTGGGGCAGCCTGTGGAGGCATCCACCACTTGGCTATTGTGGCCAGACTCTCTCCAGACGTCCAGTGGCCTTGGCCCTTCAGCAGACACTGGCTGTCTCTGAGCAGAAGCTGGAGAAATGCACTGGATTTGGCTGCCTGGGGAGCAGGTGCAGGAACAAAGCCAGGGTGCAGGGGCAGGCATCCCTTGGGTGGCAGGCTGTCATCAGCACAGCTGGTCCCACACAGTCCCATCACTTTCCCTCACCCCAGTGCCTGCCTGGTCGGTGGCTCTCAGGGGCGTTGCATGTTCACCACTAGGATTCTATATGGCTAGGGACAGGGCTGAGACAAGCACTCGATGCAGGAGACAAAGTCACTCTGCCGCCCATGTGTCATCTTCCGCCAAGACCCACACCGTCTAGCGAACCCCAGCTAGGGAAGCTGGTGTTGCCAGTGGGGCTGCAGCTGGTCTGGAAAGGAGTCCAGGGAAACCACACTGTCCTCAAGCAGGGAGCGGATGAGACAGGAGAGGAGAGAGGGGGCGAACTGATAAAAAGGACATCGGGGCTTGTCCTCTTTTTACTCCCATCCTTCTCATTTCCTTAGCATTAACTTTCCAAATGCTGTCCTCTTGTTTCAGCCCAAAGTCTCCCTCTCAGGTGGGGAGATGGGGTTCCATCTCACTTTGTGCTTCTGTTGATGTCTGTGTCTATTTTGGGTGTAGGAAATGCTGCTTTTGTGGTTCTGATTTGGAGAAGGTATGAATTAAAATGATGTCAAAGAACTTCTGATTTCTTTTCTTTTTTTTTTTTTAGACGGAGTCTCACTCTTGTAATCCAGGCTGGAGTACAGTGGTGCCATCTTGGCTCACTGCAACCTCCACCTCCTGGGTTCAAGTGATTCTCCTGCCTCAGCCACCCGAGTAGTGTGGTCACAGGCTCCCGCTACCACACCCGGCTAATTTTTTTGTATTTTTAGTAGAGACGGGGTTCCACCATGTTGGCCAGGCTAGTCTTGAACTCCTGACCTCAGGTGATCTGCCTGTCTTGGCCTCCCAAAGTGCTGGAATTACAGGTGTGAGCCATCGCGCCCAGCCGAACCTCTGAGTTCTTGATACATGGGAGGCAAACAGATGAACTGGGAGGTTCTGTGATTCAGGAACTCCACGAAGAGACAGCAGGATCCAGCAGGGCTGTCTTTGCTCTTGGCAGGGCTGGTGCTTTATAACTGGCAGAAGGGCTGGTCTGGGCTTAAGAGAGGTCAGAGGACTGGGGCAAGTGACTTAGAGTCATGGCTTTCTGTTGTTGTGCCACCAGGGGGATGTGTCTCCAAAAACACACAGTGAGTGGCAGTTCAGCCAGCCAGGGTCTCGTCCGCACCTCTAGGCAACAGGCTGGGTCTCATCAGGCCTCCAAGAACTCAAACTCTAGGGGAGGTGCAAACCCTCCTGACCCCACTCACTCACTCCAGGATGCGGGGCCTCAACAGCAGAGGCCGAAAGGGGAACTGACCCTCTTTGTTATTTGTTGGAAAGACACTATTTATAGCTCCAGATCGTTAACTGCCTTTTTAAAAAGACTGTTCTCGGGGCCATTTTTAGAGCATCCGTCTTCCCTCGGATGGCTGCTTGGTGACTAGAAATGGCAGTGCTGAATAGGTGCAATTACAGAGGCGCCTAATACGCCGAGACCATAACTGCGTGGAATTTCTCTTTGTAATCTAAGCATGTCCTTTTCCCTCAGAGCCTTTATTTAAATATTTTGTCAGCTCCCCACGCCAGCAGCAGGCAAGCTCTGTCTTGAGCACTCTCAGAAGATGGGAGGGGGCTGTTATGAGAGATGCCACTCCTGACCCCTCATTCTTCTTGACAAAATAAATCATGAAAGCCAAGAAGAAGGGTGTGTGAGGGCAGAGTCAGCTGCAGCCCCGGAGGTCCTCAGCACCCAAGGAGATGGCATTTCTTTCTGGAATGCTGAAAATTCGCTGACTTAGCTGCCTTGGTTATTGACCTGAACATCTAGAAGAAATATTCAGCACCCAAGAAAACAGTTCTGCTCTTTTAACCCATTAACTCAGACCCAAACTGGGACTGCTTCTCATCAATGGCATTTCAGAAATTAGGGACTGTGCACTCCCAAGAGACGCTCAATGAAACCTCTGCTCCCCATTTTCACCGGGAAGCGAATGTACACCTGCCAGACTTGCACGTAGAAAGGCTTGCCTTGGTATGGGCAGACGGGGGAACACCCCAGCCCAGGGCTGTGGGGGACCAGCCAACAGCCCAGAGAACCTATCCCTGGCCACGCACCCTTCAAGGCAGGGTTCTCCCTGGGTAATCCACACCTTCCACAGTCCACAGCAAACAGAAAGTAACTGAGAAGTGAGCTGGGTGGTGATGGCATTACCAAATTAATTCCAAACTCGTTATTCATGCAAGTCAGGAAGGAGCGGGAAAGCGGGGTTGGCCCCGGGGGCAGACCCTGAAGACTCCATCATGATGTCTTGGGAAAAGCCTCCAGGTCCTGAGTGACTCCTGTGCTTTTTTTTTTGTGGAACATTCCTGGACTCATCTTGTGTAAAAAGAGGTAGCAAGATGCTTCCCTGGCTGTCCCATGTTTAAGTCAGCCCACCTGGCTGCCTATGATTGAGGAATTCTCATGCAGGCGGCCTGCCCCTCATCGTAACAGTTCTTAAGAAGGTGATTTTCCATGTACCATCTGCCATGCCTTTGGCTTACCCCTCAGCCCGTTCACTCCTCAGGCAGGGATGAGGAACGCTATTATCGGGCATTTTGATGATCCCAACAGTGGGCTCCATACTCCATCCCCTGAACCATCTTGGACAAGTCCCTTCTCCATTTTAGGCCTCAGTCAATCCATCTGTGAAACAGGGAGATCCCACACCCGGGGCTTCCACTGAGAAGGCAGCCATGACAGCATACATCATCAAACACTGAATAAGGCCAGACGTTATATGTATATTAATTTGGGAGGGTAAACATAGATGCTAATTCAATTTCTCCTTTCTTTTATTAGTACTGTTGGGAGGATCTCAAGCTGTCACTGAGTGGGTAAAAGTACTTTGTAGATGGTTTGACCTCAAAGATATTAGCTAAAGAAACAAAAAGCTCTGAACATCAAGTGTGAACCTCGTCATAGTGCCACATGCCTCTGCAAAGCCTCTCTCCCAGTAGCGAGGGCCTCATAAACTCACTTAATGGCAAAGGCCCAACCAGCCAATCAGTCCACTTGGAAAACAATCCTATGAGCTTGCCTCGGGAGCCCACATGGGCTCTGAGTCCTGTGACAGGAGGCTGTGATGTCACTGGACGCCCTGACCTCCCTCCCACCCCAAAGACTGATGGCAGCACAGACGCGTTCTGCCTCACAGACTCCCATCCCTCGTGTGCCCGCCTCAAGGAAGAAGTATTCTTACATTTCTAACTGATGTCTCAGGGAAATAATTAGATGTCACTACTCTAACATTACATTACAACTTCCCTGCAGATCCTGGAGGAAGGGGAAATGAGTTACAACAAGCAAACCAAGCTAAATACAGTTGGTAATTGAAAAAGTGGCCAAGGAAATCAGGAGGGGAGAAGCAAGCAAGCCAGACCTAAACGGATTATCAATCATTTCCTTTTAGGGCAAGCTTCACTGCAACTTAATCAATTGCCATTGCTTCCCAAATTCAATAAGAAAACTGATACTGTGGGGAAGAAGGAGAAAAAAACATTAAATGTTCACCATTACATTCTTGATAGACACTGGACAATGTCCCCCACTCAATTCCAATCCAGTTCTAAGCTTATCGCATAAAAGAAATGTACAAGCAACAAAACTCAGATAATGTGTCACCATTACCACTAACAGTGTAAAGTGCCTGAGGCATGGTCTCCAGGCATCATTGGGACATGGGGTTTAATAGTCACAACAAGTGGTGGTTCTGAGGCTGGGCAGCCTGTCCTGGCTGTAGGGAGAGGAGGATGCCAGGTGGGGCTCCAGGAAGGTAGCTGTGTGACCTTTGGACCTCCAAGGTCTCAAGTCACTTGGCCTCGAGGGGCTGCAGTATCTGTTGCCATAGCAACCTGGTGAGGATAAACGCCATCACTTTTCTGGTTAATAAGCACATATCAAGTACCTATTATGTCCCAGGTACTGGGGACACCAAGAGGAACACAATATGGTCTCCTGCAGTTAAGATCCTCATAGTAACTGGGGGAGTCAGTGTAGGGAAATAATGATGGAGGCATGCTCAGGGGGTTCAGGAGGGAGGAAGGGGCACCCATCTGGGGACCCTCAGGAGTTTGTCAAAGGAAAGGTGGGTAGGGGTTAATATGTGCAAAAGTTGACAGGGAACCTGGTTGGTTAAGGAGCTGCTGGGGTCCCAGCTGCACTGAGCAGGGAATCCTGGCTGACAGGGAATGGAGAGGTAGGCTCCATCACGCCCAACCTGGAGGTCACACTGAGGTGCCTGAGCAGGCAGCCACCAAACTTGGCATGACCAGAATCACATTTCAGAAAGATCCCTCTAAATGGATCAGAGAGGCACAGGCCTGGAGGCAGGAGTCCCCGGAGAGCTGCTGCTCTGCCAGGGACAGATGGGACAGGTCCCTGAAGCAGAGCATGGCGGTAGGTGCAGAGGACAGGGCGACCCAGAGCTGGCAGGGCAGAGGCTGGCCAGATGTGTGGGAGATGGGGCCCAGGCTGAAGCCTCAGGTATGGCTTGAGCAACCGGGCACCATTACCCAGGAAGGGACACGGGTCAGTGGGGCGGCCTGGGATTTAGCCTAGCAGCCCCGCCTACTCACACTGCCCTACTTCTCACCCACAGGAAGCAGAAATCTTTCCAAGGAGCTCAGCCTAGTGCCCAAACACAAGGGAGGAAAGGAGTAGGAGAGCAGAGTCCCAGGCTCCCTCAGAAGTCTCAACAGGTTTGAGCAAAAGATCCCAGCAGGGGCTGCAGGCACTGCTCATGCCTCAAGAACGAAAATTCGAGCAGCAGGAAGGGATGGTTGTGAGTAAGTCTGTAAAGATATGGCCCACGGGTCAAAGCCCAGGCTTTATAGTCACACCTGTTCAGATCCTAGCTCTGTCACTGGCTGTGTGCCCATGGACAGGTTCCTTAACCCTTCTGTTTCTTAATCAGAAAAAATGGGCCTAATAACAGCCGGGTCAGCCTGAAGGTGAAATGAGATAAAGCAAAGGAAGTGCTCAGCCCAGTACACAGGCTTAGGGAGTGCTTAGCTACCGTCTTATCAACCTTGTTAAAAACAATAACATCATCCCGGATAGAAGGCAGGTGTAGAACATTCCCTCATATCTTTCAACACCAAGGAGGCAGGAAATAGAGCTTTTTAACGCTTCCCAAACAAGCGCAGGTGCACGCATTGACTACTTGCTGAGGAGGAGACGGGGGAAGGTGTCTCAGGACGCAACACCCCAGCCTCACTGGAGCAACTGGCGGCAGATGCTGGCGGCTCTTAGCTGTTCCTTCTACTTGATGGAGGGTGACTTTGCAAGTAACAAGGCTCTCTAGTAATGCTCCATAAAACTATGAATTCACTTTGAGAGCACCAAGTCTAATTACCTTGCCAAGACTCTCTGCATTTTTAAGAACCATTCCCCCTCCCCCGCCCCAAACTCTTGATCCTAAGGACTCTTGTTAGCAATACTTGGTGTCGTTCTTGTTTCGCCTGTTGCCGTGGCAACAAAGCAGTGTTTACCAGCCTTTCCAAGCTGGTACATCTTTATTAACACCCGGATCCCATGAGGAGCAGGAAGCAGTGCAGAGGTTTAAAGAGCATTAATCCCCTTAAGCTTTGCAAACCTCTCTAGTTAGGGAGCCCATAAAGGGGCAGGGAGGGAGAGGAGAATTGAGGTCTCTGCCATTTTCAGGGCCCTCCTAGAATCGTTAAGCCTACATGAAGGACCAGACTGAAAAAACTTATCTCTCTGGAGCTTCGCTTTAAATTTCTTCTCCTCTTGAAAGAGACAAACTTGTGGGCTGCCTTTGCTTCACAAGAGAAGTCGGCTACCCATCCATCACAGAAGGGCTGCCGGCTCTTTCCTCACCGCCTCTCTGACCACACTGCTCTCTCGCGATAAACACAGGACTTTCAAAAACAACCGGTTATCTCTTGGCCAGGAGGAGCGACGGCCACAAAGGCACACGAGCTGGGCTGCCCGTGCACCCTCCTCTCTGCCCCTCTGCGATGAGAATCGAAGGATGATTCTGAGCCGAGATAGATTTCCAGTCTATTTCAAAAGAAAAAAACCGACCTCAGAAAGCTGCTCAAGAAAGCACCCCCATCTCCTTAGCCTTAGCCTGTCTTGGAAGGTTTTTCAAAGTCAACACCAGGGCAGAAGTGGGAAAGGAGGGAGAAGAACGGGATTCTTAACATCATTTAAAAGCAGTTCAATGTCCCAATCCCCCTCCCACCAAATAAACGTGTCTTTCATCTTTCATCCCAGCCTAGAAAATCAAAACCTGGCTAGGGGTCCAGGAAGACCTGTGGCTGAATTTTGAAAAACTGCATGAGTGAAAGATGATACTAACATTCATTCTGACTTCTCAAACAGCTTTCAGTTTGGGGTGATTTTGCACTGGTCGAGCCTTGGCATCCATCATGGTCCCTAGTCTAGGGCTTTGTGCCCATGAGCCTAGTCCAATTAGGACTACTCAACTGAAGCACTGAGCCCTTAAGAGTCTGGCCTTGGGGGGCTCATGCTCTAGCTGCGGGGATGGACAACCAAAGGCTGCATTTCCAACACTGCGGTTTCTGATCCCACTTTTGAATAGGCCAGGCAGGCCAGGCGCGGTGGCTCAAGCCTGTAATCCCAGCACTTTGGGAGGCCGAGATGGGCGGATCACGAGATCAGGAGATCGAGACCACCTGGCTAACACGGTGAAACCCCGTCTCTACTAAAAAATACAAAAAACTAGCCGGGCGAGGTGGCGGGCGCCTGTAGTCCCAGCTACTCGCGAGGCTGAGGCAGGAGAATGGCGTGAACCCGGGAGACGGAGCTTGCAGTGAGCTGAGATCCGGCCACTGCACTCCCGCCTGAGTGGCAGAGCGAGACTCCGTCTTAAACAAAACAAAACAAAACAAAACAATGAATAGGCCAGGCATCTCTCATTATTCCCAGTGGTGCCAACATTCCCAAAACAACAACAAAAAATTCTGAAGTCACTAGAACCCTTTTTCTTCTTTTGGTGGGGTAAAGAGTTCATTCAAAGACCAGTATCAGCCTCTCAGAAGTCTCCCAGCCCACGCCACGTCAGCCCTACAAAGCTTGGTTCTTCCACTCTGTGAATTCTAGGGGCAGTGATTTCTGGGTGGTTTATGTTTATGTCCCCACTTATTTTCTAAAAATACTGAGGTGTCTTATAAAGCTTAAGTACATATAAAACTGGACATTGAGAACATGAATCAAAGCTGTAAAAGATGACCAGTCGCAGAAAGAAGAGCCCAATGGTCCCCCACGCTGGGGCTCAGAGAGGGTTGGGTGAAGCTCAGAAGCCAGAGAATCACCTTCCAGTTGTGGAAAAACTTCAAACGTAAGTTTGAACCACAGGAAACTTGCCAGACTGTCTCTAACCAAGCAAGCCGTTGCTGGGTAATAGGGATTAAAAAAGACACTCAGGAATCAAGAAAGCCCATGAGCCAAGACCTCCGGGGACGGCGGCAGGGCGGGGACGGCGACACCTAGCGTCTGGCCCTGCTACTTCAGGCCTAGGCTAGAGCGTGCCAGGAGGTGGAAAACCCAGGGACTGGATGCAGCAGGGCAGTGGGTGGGGGGCTGGGTTGGGGAGTGCTGGCTGGTCTCCATGCTCGGAGACAAGAAGCAGGCAGAAAGCCAAGCTCAGTTCCCAGGACTCTCTCAGGAAGGGAGTCAGGAATTACAGACCAGTGAACATCATTCTGAACTTTAATTAGACCGAGGCAACTCCCCCTGGGTTATGTGGGTTACCCTGTCCCGTTAGCAGTAAAAACCCCTCGACCAGATGGCCTGAGGGTCTAGTGAGGAAGTGGTGGGACAGCGCCCAGGTGTGTGGTCAGTCCTGGGGCAGTAGCAGGAGAGACCTGCTGAAGGTCACATGAGCTGGGTCTTTGAGCCCCAGGACAAGGGGCTCTAGGTCCAGGGCATTCTCTGTTCCAGAAAACCCCTCTGTACAGCAAGTGGAGTAGGAGGCAACCCTTTGGAGCTGAGGGATCCAGGGAAGCTGGGCTATTGGTCTGGAGCGAGTGGTCCAGCCAGGGGGAGACAGGTTGGGTGGGCACAGGCAGGGCATGGCGTCTTCCTAAGCTGCTTTTCCTACAGGAGCGGTCAGCATATAAAATCACCTCTAGTCAATCCTTACCCCAAGCAAAGGACACCACTGTTTCCAGCTTTCACGCCCGTGATCTTTTTAAATCCCTTCCTTCCCACCTTTAGAACCCAGTGAGAAGCCTCATAAGCAAATGGCCAACTGGGATACATCTTGTTATTAACCTCAACACCTGCATTTGAAAGCTAAGACTTCAGCAGCAGGTGGGGGAAGGGCGGTGGGGCATGGCAGGGCAGGAAGAGGGGGGTGTGAGAACACCAGTGTGTGTACATGCATGACCCCATGGGTGCACCTGGGGCTCGGCAGATGTCACGCAGCAACTGGCACATGTCAGGCACCTGATTCTACTTTTGCCTGAACAGCAATTTCCAATCCAATAGCGACCTCATCCCAGACGGCGGTCTGTGTGCCTTCTCCACCGACCTGAACCTACCTCTCCACCTACAGACCTCTGCCCTCCCTCCCAGCAGCAATCCCTGAGGCTCACACCAAGCCAGGAGTCTGTGGCCAAGCTGATTCTCCAGCCCAGGTGAGTCCAGTGAGGACCTACCCGCACAGGAAGAATTCAGGATGGAGTTGGGGCAGGTTCAGCCCCTGATCTGGAAACCTTATTTAGTCCGAGACATAATATTGCTCCTTTTGTCCCCTATCCATTTACCTCCCGGCACTGAAATAAGGGGACTTTGATTCCCTCCCAGTTCATGGCTTCATTCAGGAAGCTCCACAGAAGTAGGCCATTATGCGAGTTCTAAGCCACTTTGAATAAACCAACACAATTCCTTTCAAAAAAGCACCGGGGGAAGGTCATTCATGTGAATAATAACCATTCTTTCTCTTTAATCATTAAAATAAATAAATTCAAATTGCATCTTCAAAGAGCACCCCATCCCCCCATCAATTCCTACTCTTGAGTTTAATAGAAAAATGGCTCCTGAAAAATTCTCCTGTGAACTGAGGCTGGGGCGGAAGACGCCAGCACAGTGCTCTCATTCAGAACACTCTCGAAAGCGGACTGAATCAGGCCCTAGACAGAGGGTTACGTGTGTGCCTATGTGTGTTGGTCTTGGATGTGCAAACTGTCTAACCCTGCTCTGAGTTTCCCTAGGAAAAGGAAAAATGTCCTGAACCTCGACTCTTCCCCAGGCTGAAAATCTCCAACATTTTCCAGCCCGGCTTCAAAGCTGACAGAAAAAGACAAGGGGAAACGGGTATTAAGAAAACGGAGAGCTCATTTGGATTTTTGCTTCACTTTTGATTCTGTCCCAAAAATTACTTTCGGAAAAGGAAAGGTAAAAAGAGGCAAAACAAAAACAAAAGGAAAAGAGACATCGTGTTCCCTCCCTGTGACCCCCCAAATCCCAACCTTGCTATTTTAAACAACGAAAAGCACAGTGTGTGAGGAACAGCTTGCATACAGCTGAAGCTGGCATTATTTACTTCAGGCTTCCTATACTAACTCAACTTTTACTTCTTAAGCACTTTTGTTAACAAAGGAGAAGAACAAGGCCCAAACAGGGGTGCCTGTCAAGGAGATCTGTGCTTGCAGCGATCCTGAAGGTCGCCTGGGATGCTGTCCTCCCCAGGCTAGCTGCAATAACGCCTTGCCAACCACTGCTTCCTGCTGCCAGCCGGAGCCACCAAACCCAAGCTCTAAGAACAGTTCTGCAAGCCCCCACTCCCGTGCACTGATAGCACTTAAAAGGAGCGTTTGTCTTCGGCAGCTATTCTCAATCCTATTGAGATTTCTAATTGGCTCAGAAAAGACCGCATTCACTGACAACTAAGGAGGGGATGGGGTGGTGGGAGGAGGCAGGCAGGCTGGCTTCCCCCAGTTCAGGAGAGACCACAGCCCGTGAAGATGCTGCTCCTGCTCCAGCATCAACCCTCCTCCAAATGCTTGGATGCCAGTCCAGGGTCTCAACTGACCTCCCTGCAGCCACAGGTTGCTCCAAAAAGGGCCCATCTCCAAGCCTCTCTTGAACTCCTTTCTCTACTCAGCAAGGCCTTGGGCATCAAGCTAAGATCTCTGCCAACTGCTGATGCCTTGCCCCTGAGTACAAACGCAGGAGCCCACGTAGGGGTCAAGGGGCTATCGTCAAACAGGATTCCTGGGTTTACATCCCAATCTCCACCTCCTACTGGTTGTGTGACCTTGGTCAAGTTACTCAACCTCTCTGAGTATCAATCACCCATTAGGTAAGTGGAGTGGCTAGACTGTAAACATTAAATGTGAGGATGGATGAAAAAGCCTCAGCAGTGCCTACAATGACTATGCTCACCATTCATCCATTCACTCAAAACATTAGGTTCACCCAGGTTCTAATTTTCAAAGCTGAATGGTATTATAGCTGAGGATAGGGTGAAGGTGAGGTAGAAAGGACAGCAAAGAGCTCTCACTCACAACAACAGGGTCACAGTAGTGAGCAACTACCAGAAACGGAGGGAAAACAGCATCCCTCCTCCACTCAACCACAACTTTAGTTGCCGGACAGCAGCCCATTTGTTGCAACTAAACCCATTTGTTGCCAAAAAAAAAAAAAAAAAGGCAGTGGGGAGGTGGGCTTGTTTTCCCAAAACATAAACTCCTCTAGGGCAGGCACCAAGCCCACATAACTGACCAAGTCTTAGATGGCGCCATGCACAATTAGATGCTTAATATATACTCATTAACAACTCTGTCGGCCGGGGCCCTGGTGGCTCACACCTGTAATCCTAGCACTTTGGGAGGCCCAGGTGGGAGATTTACTTAAGCCCAGGTGTTCAAGACCAGCCTGGGCAACGTAGTGAGACTGAGCCTTTTAAAAAACAAACAAACAAATACATAAAACAATTCTGTCTTTGGAAAAGTCAAAAGTTTGGTGTCTATGTGTGCAGGCAATGTCCAGGGCTTGAGAGAATAACTACTGTAAAGTCCAAAGAGCTTTTCAGTGGGGAAGGGGTAAAGAAACAGTGAGAAGTAAGGGGTGAAGAGGCAAACACACACAAAAATTGCCGAGTGTCAACACGCCGCTCATTAAAAGCACTTCTTCCCTGGGGTTATCTGGGCTGACTCCGAGTGGCCATCTGACCCAGGAAACTCCAGGACTTTGCTTCATGAAGTGGAGTTTGAGAGCAAACCCTCTCCCTCTGCACGCCTCCCCACCCGCTCCCAGCCCCCACACCAAACTTATCCAGCCCTAGTGTTTACAGCTCACTACACCACAAATCTTTATTTCCTGTCACCCACTGGCCCGAGCTGTCCCTACTCCCTGTTTCTCCCAGACAAGTTAATAAGACGGAAGGCTCCCTAGAGGCCCGGAGCCGGCGAACATTATCACTTGGAAGCAAGGCAGAAATCCTGACACATCGGAAATGACTTCAAGCCTATTAATTACCCTTTCTTCTTTGGCAGATCTTTTTAAAGAAAGCTTGACAAATTGAAAGGAAGGCTATCACTGCCTCTCCGCCCCAATTAAGCCCCCACTCCCATCCCAATAACACAAATCTGACTTCTGTTTTTTTTTTTTTTTTTTAAACCAATTAATATGTCAGAGCTGCACCCACCCCAGGAAGGCCCACCTATAATCTGCATGGACAGGGATACAAAGGGTAAGCCCCTCTGTACAGGTTGAGCCCTTGAAATCTGAGAGACCCAGGGGGCTGTAAGAAGAAGGGAGTGGTCAGGGCTTTGGACCCCAGAGTTGGTCTTCCTAGGACATTCACAGTGAGCCCAAACCCCTCTACACACACTGGGAGGAGGATGCCACGATGGGTACTAAAGAGCGTCCACATCTATGGGATCTCTCTTCCCTGTTGGGGTGGATGCAATGATGCTTTGATTCTTGGATGCAACATCATTCACAAAACACTCTGGATGAACCACAACAGAAAAGCACAGGGGACCCTGAATGCTAGAAAAACTGGAGTGTTTAGGGACCAAACAACCACCCTTTCTCCAAGTTGCATTGTCTACCACACTGACAATAACATCTACTCAGGGTTCCCCTGAAACAATCCTTTCCTTAGAGAGGTTGATGCAAAAACAATTGGGTAGGTTATGTTAATTCTCCAGAGACATGTTTGTGTGTGTGTGTACTTTTTGTCTATGCAACTACTAAACATCACCAAAACCAAATGGATCCCAATGGGAATTTCAAACAGAACAACCGATTTTCTTCTTAAAATGTGTTCCTTCCACCAAAGCAGTCCCCATACTATTGAATAGCACTACCATCCCTCAAGAGCTCAACCCAAGAACCTAGAGTTCACTCTAATTTTTCTCTCTCCCCTCACCTCATAACCCATTTCCAATCCATCAGAATCTACCATATCTTATCTCCAAATATATATTTTAAATCCCACTGCCTCTCCCCACCTCCACTGTACAACCCTTACCCAAGACGCCATCAGCTCTCCCCTGAACTTCTGCAACAAACTTCGACCGGCCACCCTACTTTCAAACATGCATTCCTGTCCTTCCTTAATTCAGGAGCCAGTAGGATCTTTCTAGAGCATCAGTCATATGTCTCTGCCCTTCTGACCTTCTTCTGAGGGTTCCCATTTGCCTTGCCTGGCTCACAAATCATTCACCATGCAGCCCTTGTCTACCTCTCTCAGTCATCTCTACCACTGTCTCTCTTGGAGACCCCAGGCCTCCACCTGTCCCACCAACACATCAGTTCCTTCCCATGCCAGGTCCTGGGCACTTGCTGTTGTTTGCTCCTTGGAATGCCTTTCTCACAGTTCTCTGCCTCCCAATTCCAATGCCTACTCCTCAGGGAGGCCGCTCCCAGCTACCCACCTAAACAGAGTAGGCCCAGGCCCCCTCGCCAACAGCTCCCTATTTTCTCTTCTTCTTAGCCCTCAGCAGTACCTGAAATCGTGTGATGTATGTTCCTTCTTCCCGCAGAACATGAGCTCAGGAGGGCTGGGATTTGGCCTGCCTTGTTTCCTGCAGTACTGCCAGAACTAGCATTGCACCTGGAACATGGAAGGGCCCAGGACACAGTGGCTGTGGGGCGAGAGCATGAAGCCCCAGAGCCTCAAGCACAGATGTACCTCTCCTGAGGCAGGGGGGTTCACTCTGCCCCACAGCGGGAGGCTGCAGCCTGGCCACCCTGGGAAACCCAAAGGGAACACATGGACGGATCAGCACCCACTCCCAGAAATGCCAACCACTTCAAGCTGGCATCCACCCACAGCCTGACCAGCCCTGGCAACCCAGGAGAGGCCGTTATCACCATGCCATGCAGCCTTCCAAGGGCATTCTTGGATTTGAATCTCCATGCCTAGGTTTGATAAAGGCAAGGCCACCCACCAGAGCCCTATTTTTCTGGTGTAGTTTTTACCCTATCTCATTTTAAACTCAAACAAAATCTTTACGCCATTACCCAGGAAATCATCATTAAATCATTTGTTCGTTTTTTATTAGCGTCACAGTAATTAAAGAGAATCATATTTCAGAAATCTTCAGCTGCACTTATCAAAACCCACCCTCCAACCAATCAATTAGTATTACAATAACCGCCGTCCCTTGTTGCCGCTGCTATTAGCATTTTGATAGAATGTCTGTTGAAAAGTGACTGGTGACAGAAGATTGTGTTCAGAAAGTAATGTTTCTTTATTCGTTACCACCGAACCTTGTCTGGTTGTCTCCAGTCTCAGCTCAAAAGAGACAAGACAGTTTCCAAAAGCAGTCATTTTGGTGGTGGATTATATTTTCATGAGGTGCGTGATAAATTGGGCATAATTGCCCCGGCATCGCCAGTTACACACAGCGGCCTCCCGCTGACTGTGGCCTTCGCACCCAGCAGCTGCCCCTCGGCTGTCGAGCCCTGACGGGATGATAAGTGTCCCTTCTGCTGCCTCCCCCTCCCCCACCCCCATAATCTAGGACAATAAATACCAGGTCTTCACAAATGGCACTTCAGGCGACTCAGATGTAATAACGCCTGTGCCAGATAAGCCGGTGGCCGCTGTTATTCCCACGAAAGATCATCATCATTATGCACCCCCTTCTCTGCCAGGCACTCGGGAAACCTGTTATTCTAACATTCAGACTTATGTTCTCCAGTCGTCATAATAATAATAAAAGCACCAGTCAGTGCAGAGATGGGTTAACAAGCTCCATTATGGGGAGAGAATGGCTGTCTTCTCCAAGTCATAGGAATTAAAGACAAGAGTTCATTAAGTCACAATACTAGAATTTCAACAACCTGCTACTTCAGACAGCTCTCTTTACTGATCCCCCCCCACCCATCAGTGATGCCCTTTGTGGATAAAGGGAGATCTCTAGACAAACAAACACACGGAAGTTTCCATCTTTGGTCAGTCGACTGCCACAGCTGCTGCAACTAAAGGGGGTTCTGCTTTGATGTGTCTGGAACAGAACAAGGTGGGATACAGGGGTGGGGATGTCTGGAGTTGAGAAGGGCATGTGCTCCTAGCTATAAATATGGTAGCCGGTTCACTGCTATCCATCTGTCTGGTCCATCCATCCATCCAGTTCCAATCCATAGCAAAGGACATGTGGGAGTTTCATCTTCAGTGCAGATAACCTTTGCCCAAAGAATCTTTGTCTGTTCAATTCACTCACCGCCCACCCCACGGTCCACTAGGCAATAGTGAAGAGGCACTTACGAGGTTGCATTACGAGGTTGCATTAACGCTCTACTTAAAAAAAAAAAAGGGGGGGGCGTGTTCCAGAATTCAGAGGGGGGAAAAATGTGCTATACAGTTCCTTTGAAAATCTTTCCTTTCTCTAAACTCAGTCTCCTTCTCTGCCCCAACCTCCCCCACCAAACGTGCTTGTTTCTCCACTGGCTGCCAGCCAAGATTTTATAATAGTGTCAGGTAGCAATTTCATTTTTAAAATGCTCTTATCAAGGATTTAAGGTGAAAGATAAGAACAGCACAGTAAATCATCATAAAGGAGTGTAGTATGAGGCATAGTATTTTACAAATCAAAACAGTTAACAAAATGAAAAGGCAAGGACAGGAAAACAAAGTGAGTTTAAGCATCCTTTGAAAGGGGGAGGGTAGAGGCCAAATTAAATAGAAAGATCATCCTTCAGATTTCCAAGCTCCCTTTGGTAATGGTCTCGGCATATTTGCTAAGAATTGCATGAACAGTCTAATTTCCATTTTAAAATAGGATGTTTTTAGAAGGCATATATATTGTCAAACCATTACACACACTTAACTGGGGGTTTTCACCGAAGTCATCTGACCTGCAAGCATGTGTTGCTAATATCACTGCTTTATTATTTATCAAATCAATCTCTTCATGGAATGACTAATAACACAACCCCAGCTGCTCTCCTCTTCCCACCCCAGCTGCTACTGCCCTGGCAGCAGCAAGATTCGCTGGGCTACCTGCAGCGCTCTACCCCCTGCATTTTGCTAAAGAACCTTATAAAGGAAAGAAAAAAGGGGATGAACCCAGGAGGTGCCATTTCTGATTCAAACCACTTTGTTTCTGGAAGCCACTTATCCTACCCAGGAAAAGTGAACAACGCTGCTAATGACCAGGCCAGGGTACTAGGCCTTATCAGGGGATTTTAATTAGTCCCATACTAAAGAGGCCATAAACCTAAAATAAAGCAAAATAAAACAGGGGCAGGTGTTTACTTTCCTATTTTGATTCTTTATAGTGTTTTTGATTCCAGTTTATTTTTTGAAATCAACCGAGGGCCGGCTGGGCGCAGTGGCTCACGCCTGTAATCCCAGCACTTTGGGAGGCCGAGGTGGGTGAATCACGAGGTCAGGAGATGAGACCATCCTGGCTAACACGGTGAAACCCTGTCTCTACTAAAAATACAAAAAATTAGCCTGGCATGGTGGCGGGCGCCTGTAGTCCCAGCTACTCGGGAGGCTGAGGCAGGAGAATGGTGTGAACCCGGGAGGCGGAGCTTGCAGTGAGCCGAGATCATGCCACTGCACTCCAGCCTGGGCGACAGAGCGAGACTCTGGCTCAAAAAAAAAAAAAAAAGAAACCAACCGAGGGCCACGTCCAATTCAAATGCGCCTTGCACCCTCCTACCTACACACAAACACACTCACAGGCACACACACTCTGCAAGCAATGCTCACACGCACATACACACAACACACACACAGCTGGGATGCGACCCCAAAGTGACAACATAGCTTTTCACTCCTGAAAATAGTCATTAAGATGCTGTTTATTCTAACTTTTTATATATGCTCACCAATCTCTCTGGGGCCTACCTGCAAATTCACAATAAATAAAAACATGTAATTAGATGATTTCCTCTTTGCCAAGGAATGATTCAATTGTCCATTAAAAGCTAGAGTTCTAAAAATTACATAAAGGGAAATTATTAGGTATTGTTGATACACATATCTCTGCTGTAAAACATATGGGCAAAATACAAAGCTTCTTTTGTAAATCTTACCCATTTTTTAAAAAGTAAGACAGCGTGGGGGAGGGAGCAAATTAAACCATAATTTTCAAACTATGTTTCCTCATTGTCACTCAGAAAAATTGCCAGGTGTTTCCAGAGTAGTTTATACATAAATATACTAGCTGAATCAGGAAAACTCTTTCCAGAGCAAATGAATCAACTTAATTAAAAGAAGACTTAAGATGCCAAAACTAGCGATTTTGGAAGTGGGGAGGAAATTTAGAACTCGATCTGTAAGCGCACACCTCTCTCTATCTGGCCTCTGGGGGAGAAGTGCGTAGACACTTTAAACACTGCCGCAGACCCCTGGCTAAAGCATGCCCTCCCTCCAGCCCTCCAGGGCAGCGACCAGGCAGCATGGGTCCCAAGAGGACTGATGCTTTAGATTCAAACCAATACTTTCAGTCCTTCTTCTAAATCAGCTGTTAAGAACAGCTATGACAACACTAAAAGCACTTTTCCCCCCTCTTAAGCCAACAAGAAAAAACCCTCATTAGTTTGCTGGGTTCTTTCCTTGGGTGCCGGAAAAACAGTGTTCCCAAATCATCTCTTTAGGTCTCCGAGGCCCTCTTCAGAAGACAGGTGTGGCTCCTACATGCCCCTCCAGACAGGGCTTCCGCATCTCCGTTTTGTGAGAGCAAAGGAAGTTGAGATGGGAAGTGTGAGTAGGAACCATTCTCAGTTTTCAGGCAAATGAAGACAGAGACCAAGGTGAGTGCCCACCTTCTTGTCACAGATTAATGGTATTTGCTGGGCAAAGGGGACATAGGAGGAGAGTGGAAGACACAGATAAGAATCAAATAATCAAGCAAATAACAGTCATTAAGAACTCAGAAGTGCCACAAAGGAAAATTACAAGTCATGGGCACAGGCAACGGATGGAGCTGGCCTAGTCACCCACGAAGGGCCCCACATGAAGGAGGCATCCCCCCTCCCAGGGCTTAACACCAGGACACGTGCCAGACTACCCAGACACAGATCAGGCTCAAAGACCTGGTCCAAGTCAGCAGCGCTGCCTTTTTAAAGGGTTTTAAAGCTGGAAGGCTCCTTGAAGGTCATGTGACCTGGGGGTGCCCAGCCCTGACTACACATTAGCATCAGCTGGAAAAATGTTAAAAATAACCAACGCCAGGGCTCCATCTTTGAGTCTCACTTAATCGGTCTGGGGTGGGACTGAGGCATCAGGACATCTTAAAAACTCCCCAGGGGATTTTAATGTACAGCCAGGGTGGAAACCATCAATCTAATTCCAACATCTAACGTGACATCAATCAGTCATCATACAGAGTGTCCAATGCTAGACTGTGGGATAAATGATCTCAGCCAGACTTTCCTAACCAACCCTGTCTCTACATGAGAAAATCAAAGTTGACCACAGAGTTAAGCAGCTCTTTGGTTGTCAGTGAAATCTACATTCCAACTAGAAGAACATAAGGGAAGAGATGAACTTTGGGGAAGGTCCCGTCTCTGCTTTATTGTGCAACGGTGTTGAAACACATTTATGACCTTCTACTAAGGAGATATTTCCGACAGGCTCCTTGGGTCACCACCATTCCCACTCAGTGAACACCAAGCAGCAGGGTGGCAAGTGGGAGGGAGTCCAGGGCTGGTGAGAGAGACACAAAACACGGCCCACTGTTGCTCCTGTGTCTATTCTGGGTCCCGAATAGATGATGTCACCTCCAGCGGCAGTGGAAAGCAGAGTCATGAATCATCCATGAGCCAGCCCAGCCCTCCAAGATAATAAATCGGATGTCAGCATTGCGTACGCACATTGCAGATTTGGTGCAGAGGCGCCAGCACTGCCTAGGGTGCTAGAACATAGGCACCAATGCTGGACACGTTCAAGGGGAAGAAGGCGCTTTCAATTATTTCCTGATACCAAGATGGGTGGCAAGTTGAGGGAAAAATTTCAAATGCGTAGGGAGTGCTCAAAGGTGTACAACTTTGATCACTTTAAAATCATGGCAGCGATTTTTATACACTACTGGGTTTGCCAACCATACCAGAGGATTAAGAGAAGCACATCCACATGAGTGCTATAATGATCAATTACTGCTGTGCCCACCGGCATCCTTACAACTGGAGACCCGTAGGTGTTGCCATTTTGACCTCCAACTGCATTAATTTAGCTTAAAAATTCACTCCAGGATTGAATTTGGCAAATGATCCTGCCTGAAAGGGCTTCTGGGACAACATAAAGAAATTAAGAAGTCTGTTTGGCAGCTTTTGAAGTTCAGTGTTGTCTTGCAGTTTTTTTTTTTTTTCAGGATAGAAAGGGAGTCAGGTATATAGGGATGCCAGGGTGCATGTTGTCATACACATGAGCTCTCCTGATTTCCCTCCTTTTCTTCCTTCCTTTCTTTTTCCGGATTATTTCCCTGAATTGCCAAGTTGAACGAGCCAGCTAGAAACACCGTTCTAATGAGTATGGTTTGTGTCGCTGGAGCTGGGAATTCTGACAACTCATAACTGTACTGGTTATTCCTTGGCTTATAAAGAAATGACTGAGCCCTGGAGGCCACTAAATTAAAATTTAAACTTCAGACTTCTTCAAGTGTCTCTCTCTCTCTGTCTACCAAAACATATCTTTAACATCCTAAGGTCAATTTCAAGGTCCTTTGGTAAATTAGACTCGGGCAAGGTGTGAACCAAGTCAGGCTTTGGGGGCTGTGTTCTCAGTTGCAATGAAAGGTCTTTTCCCTAACTTGTCTTGCACATCATTTTGCTGAGGGGGGGGGGTCGTGACTAGGAAGGCACAGAGCGAGAAGGATAAGTCTGACCACCAGGACTGCAGGCCAGTAGTGAGCAAGGGGACATACTGGGCAGGAAGCTCTGCTTTGCCCTATTATTTTCCTAGGGCTGCTGTAACAAGCTACCACAAACGGGAGGGCTTAAAACAACAGAAACTTATTCTCAGTTTTCAAAGCGAGAAATCTGAAATTCAGGTGTTGGCAAGGCCACGTCCTCTTGAAAGCTCAGGGGAAAATCTGTTTCAGGCTCTTCTCTTAGCTTCTGGTATGGTCAGCAATCCTTGGCTTGCAGCCACACTGCCCCTGTCCCTGCCTCTGAGGTCATGCGGCCATCTCCCTGTCTCTCTCTTCACATGTTCCTTCTTATAAGGACTGTGGTCAGATCAGTTCACTCCACTAAGACCTCCTCTTAACCCGATTACACCTCCAAAGACCCTCTTTCTAAATAAGGTCACATTCTGAGGTACTTCAACTTATCTTTTTGGGGTTAGGACTTCTTTTGGGGTATCTTTTAGGGATAAGGACTTCAATTTATGTTTTTGGAGGACAAAATTCAGCCCGTAACACCCTTCAAGGTGGAAAACTTGACAGCACCTGCCAGCAGCCATCTAGGATGTTAACACTCTCTCCAATCAGCAAGCCTGAGTCTCCATTCCCAAAGTAATGACAGTCACAGTATTCTTAGTAGTAAAATAACAGTAATTAATATGATAATGATGAAGTTAACATTTACAGATAGCCTTCCAAGCAACAGATGTTTCACACAGATAAGCTATCTCACTTAAACTTCCCAAGTCCATGGGTTAATAACATTAACACCATTTAATAGATGAGAAAACTGAGGTTCAGAGAGATTCAGTAACTTGTCCAGGGTCACACAGCAATTGATTAGTGGTTGCTCTGGAAAGTGAGTCCTGCAGTGTGAATCTAGACCTAAGCTCTTATCCCTTTGCCACACGGCCCAGACACTTCACAAGCATCATTAACCAGGTGTTGCCTTGACTCCTAAGCTATAAACAATGGGAATGCAGAGGAAGATTCTGCATTTGTCACGCTGTGTAAGGTCCCTACATGTTTACTAGTCATAACTTGGGGTAGAAAAATGCTTTTAACTTTTTAAAAACTTGAATTATGAAGCGCTTTGAACTCCTGGGATGCAGGACCTCCCTGTTCTGGCCCTCCTCCCCTCTGGTCTTGGATGAACTGGTGCAAACCAGGCTCCTTTTCAGACCAGGGCCAGTCTGGCTATTCTAATAATAGCACGTTGTCTGGGAAGAGCAGAAACTACTAAGAAAATCCTCATCTATCCATCAGATCATCTGTTTATGGAAACAAAAAGACAGAGGAGACTCAGAGGTGAAGGATGCTCAGCTGCACTGAATCACATCTTGCTGGTTTGGAACTCCTGGGTGTCCCTGGCGGGACAGAAAACTCAGATGAGGCAGCACCCACACCTCGCTCAACAAATATTAACCCCACAGTTACAACCAACTTTAAAAACATTTTATGTGCATGCCAGGAAGAAGGCAAACAATAGTTATTGTGGTAGGGTGCTAGGATGGAGTAATTTTTTTTTTTTTTTTTGAGTGTCCCACTCTGTCACCCAGGCTAGAGTGCAGTGGCATGATCTCAGCTCACTGCAACCTCTGCCTCTGGGTTCAAGCGATTCTCCTGCCTCAGCCTCCCGAGTAGCTGGGATCACAGGCACGTGCCATCATGCCTGGCTAATTTTTGTATTTTCAGTAGAGATGGGGTTTCACCATGTTGGCCAGGCTCGTCTTGAACTCCTGGCCTCAAGTGATCCACCCGCCTTGGCCTCCCAAAGTGCTGGGATTACAGGTGTGAGCCACTGCGCCTGGCTAGTAAATTTTTTTCTTTCAAAAAGTCTCTTTCATGTTGTTCTATTACTGTATTGACAGTTTAAATTGGAATAAATTTTAAAAGCTCACACTAAAGAAGTAAATGAATAGGTAATAAGTACATAAGGTACAAAAATTCAAAATGTAAATGAGTATATAATAGAAAGATTCCCTCCATGTCTCTATCTCAGGTCACTTAATTCTCTTCCCCATAAAAACGGAGCAAACACTTTTTCATGTATGTACATCTGCATATGATATGCACAAGTGCATAAAACATATTTGAGTGTTTACTCTGGCCAGAGACTGTTCCAAACCCTTTATTCTCATTAAATGGCGTAAGCCTCAGGCTAACCCAATGTCCTATTTTATAGATAAGGAATCTGAGTCACAGAGAGGATAAGTAAGTTGCCCAAGATCACACAGCTATTACGTCACAGAGCTTAGATCTGTCTTGCTTCAGAGCGTGTGATCTTAACCAATATGAACTTCTAACTCCTTGTTACCAATTTTGCAGGTATCCTTTCAAAGATATTCCATGCACATGCGAGCATATGTGTGTGTGCAAAGCAGAGGAGAAAACAACCACAAAAGGGTTTCATTTTTCAAGACTGGGATCCCCAAAACTCAAACACAGATTTTAGTTTGCTTAAAGAAGTTAAGCAGGTGATTTCACTTAAGGGGGAAGGGGAAGAACCCAGGCTGCCCCGCACTCTCCACGTGCGGTGGGCACTATGCAAGTGGAATCATTTAACTCCTACACAGCGGGTATGTTACCTTAGCAAGGGAGCAAAACATCTGTAACTTGCCTGATATCACGCCCAAGGGAAAGCTGGGATCTGAAACCGAGTATGACCAACTCTAAAACTCAAGCTCTTTGCAGCATACCACGCTGATATACAGATACAGACGGGATAGTGTATACCCTCTGATCCACAAACTGAAAACAGAAGCTCAAGTCCGGAGGTGCATAATAACCGGGACCCCTCTAGGAATCTTAAGTCCCAACAGGGAGGCAGCCCTCTCCAGCCCACCCAGGGCTTGCAACGACCCCTGGCCCAGCCCTCTCCAGCCACTGGCAGTGCCGTGATGCTAAGAAAGGGGGTGCTTTTAATCAAGTTGCCATGTTAAAGACTCCCTTCTCTTCAGACCTCCACACTCTGCCCTCACCGAGATCTTAAACCATGTTGTGAGAGTCAAAGCCTGGGCCTCTATGGGAACAGGACCAAACAAAAGATTCATTGTCCTTCTCTACAAAAAAACCACTTCTGGGTCAATGAAGTTGCTGACCCTGAGCCCACTCCCTTACTGCTTCCGTGGGCCATAGCAGGGGGAGGCAGGAAGACCTATTAGGTCACCACCCTTTTGGTGCCAGGGCTTTTATTCCAAAGGAAAGAAGTTTAAGATTTATATTTTGGCCAAAAAAGCACAGCTCATCCCGGTACCAAATTCCCACTGGCTTTGCAAGTTCCCTCTTGCCCCGGGCACCCTGTCCCCCAGCCCTGTTGCTAGGAAGTTGAGGGCTTTGTATTACTCCGTGTCTCGGGCTTTGTATTACTCCGTGTCTCCAAAGAAAAGCAGGTGAACAGAAACCAAGCTACTGTGTTGATTAATATCTCAAGAGACAGCGCCGGAATGGGCGCTTCCGGAATTGAGTTAGCTCAGGGGAAAAAAAAAAAAAATTAAAGCACACTCCTTGCTTTCCTGTCAGAAATAAAATTAAGGTCTCGGATCGATGTTGCCAGATTCTACAGGAATCTTTAATGGCCTCCTCTACATGTTTTCAAATTCACATTCCCCTTCAACCCTACCCTTTTAATTGGTTATTTGCGAGGTCATGTTTGCACCAATTTCTCAGGAAGGCTAATGGTGTTTATTTAACGAGAAAATAAAATGTGCAGACAGCTCCAGGGCTGGTCTCTGAAAGATGGCAAAGGGTGGGCTGACTATCCCACCCCCTTCCTTTGCCCTCCGTTGCTGCAAGGTTACAGGGCCTGGGGATACAGCCCTGCAACGGAGTGAAGAGGCGGGTGTGCCCCTCACGGTGGGCACGCAGCATCCCCACCCCCTCACACAGTCCCAGCTTTAGAATGAGCCCAGCTGGAGGCACAGAACCTTGGGTTTGGAGAATCTGGCAGAGAGGCAATGGCTGTCCTCTTATTGTCACTGTCGGACTGGGCGATTCTTCCTTGTTCTAACTCAAGTGTGCCCAACTTCGAGGCTACACAGAACTCTTTTCCAGCAGAATCTCTTTAAGTACCCAAAGGCAGCAATGCATGACCACATCACAGCTCTCTGCTCCCCTCAAGGCCTCTTTACCCAAGCTGGACCCAGAGGAGACTCAATCATATTGAGTTTCTACCCCATTCTCACCATTCTCTCCTACACTCCTGTTGGTCAATGTCTTTCTTAAACAGTTGCCCCCCTACCCCACCCTCCGCCACCCGACAATGGTCCACTCTGGAAAGAGAACTGGATTTCATCTAACCCCATCTAGGACCCTGAACTTACATAAGAGAACCCAGCTGGCATGTTACATCACACTACAGACTAAACTGAAAGCTCTGGGCGGCCAGGAACCCTGGCTGGTGGTGGTGGTCTATGACAGACTGTCCGCTTTCTTGTCAAGTGGCTTCTAATCCTGGTGCAGAAATAGGATCAATACCAATACTGACCAACCGTTGGTTTACAGGCTTCCCATAAACCCCTTAACACATCTCAGACTTGGGGGAGGGTTTGATGGGTCCTTAGCACCATCAGCAATTAGTAAAAAGATAACAGCAGATTTGAGAGGTGGGGAAAATACTACTGGTAAAATTCCAGTAGGGAAGACAAGCAGCAAATCCTGCTCCAGATTCCAACCGAGGGCAGCGTGGGAGCCAATCTTTTGCAGGCTGCCCTCCTGTCACATCAGCGAAAGCGTCATCACCAGCTGTGATTCTACACATCCTTATCATACTTTCGACTCCCTCCAACAACCCTTCTCTTAGACTGTGCGCTTTCCGGCCAGAGGGTCTGATCGTTTTTGTCAAACACACTTCTTTCTCCATCCTACAAAGTCACATCTACAGCTTATACAGTCCCAACATTCTTCCCTAGGTAAATAAAGTCAGAATGTTAGACTGTCATTAGGAAGGACATGCATACATTATGTCTGACATGCCACACCTACAAGTGAAGCAATGCTTTAAATTATTTTAAAATGTAACCTATACCTTTGTGAAACTCTTTTTCTATGCCCCCCTTTTTTTTTGAGAAATAGACACCAATAAACAAATAATTACAGTGCAATTCTTAAGCATCTTTATATATCGTACATAAAAGAGTCAATCTGGACTTCAGAGGTCATTTCAAAAGTGAGTGTCTGGCAGGTATTCAAGACATTAAGGGCTGTTTTTCCTCCTTAGGAAAGCATTATCTTCTATCACAGCTTAAGTTACATCTTACTGGCACCATTTAAATAAATAAACTGATTACGCAAATTACAAAGACCTTAAACTTCGGCCAACTGCTTTTTGGGACAGAGACTGAGCAAGCGCCTGGAAGAACCCAAGCTCTCAGGCCACCTGCCTGGATGCTCCTCCCTCTGGCTGGATCCCCTACCACTGCGCCTTTCCAGCCCAGGAACTGGGATAAACCGCAGCCACTCTGGGAAAGGACCCTCTCAGTCCAAGAGGCCTGACACTGATGGTGCTCGCTGGGGCGCACAAAACCATCCCACCGGCTTCCAGGGGGTCTCAGGGCTGTTACTCCTCTCCAAAGACATTAGCATTGCATTTAATAAGCAACTGCTAACTGCTGGGAGAAGAGTCATCCATCACACGAAGCTTTATTTCTCTCCCAGTGTCTCCTGTTCCTTTGCCTCTGGCAATGTCCCAGGGCAGGCAGGCCTGCTGGGTAATGAAGGCCACAGGGATGTCCTCTGCCAGAAACCACTCTCTCACCAGGCTATGGGATTAGCTTCAGAGACTCCTCACCTGCTTTCAACTAGGCCTCAACCATCCCGATCTTCCCTAGAGGAACCCAGCTGTGCAGGGCTCAGGAACCCAGGGTCCTAAAATTGGAGGGAAGGACAGCTGAGGTTCCTCTACAGTGACCCTCACAATGGGGAGCGCTCCCTTCCCCCATAAGGAGGTGAGTGTGAGATTATTTCAGCAAGCAACATGCCCGCATTCCACTTTCTCCATCAGGGCTGAGGTTGTGGGGACACTGGAGAGACAGCTGGCCACTGCACCCTTCCCCCCTCCCTCCCACTGGCTGTCTACGGCCTCCTGCCAACAACAGAACAAACTGGAAGGACAGCACCTTGTTGCCTCTGCCCTCCCTGTCCCTCCCCTCCAGCCCCACCTTGGGATCAATACTTAATGCCTTGAGTCCAAGATCTTATCTGACTTTTACAAGGATAAAGCAACAAACTTCCCCCTCCTAATGATTAAATCCATTGACGATCAGCCCCGGTGTTTTCCAGACCACCTCTAACAACTTTCAGAGAGCAAATGAAGTGACTGAGAAAACTGGAAAGCCACCATTCTCCTCTCCCCCAGGCACAGATCATTGTATGGAAGGCCAGGAAATGAAGTGAGGGACAGGGCCAAGGGAGGCATCCAGGTTTTTGTTTTATATTTTGTGAGACAGAGTTTCACTCTTGTTGCCCAGGCTGGAGGGCAATGGCGCAATCTTGGCTCACTGCAACCTCCGCCTCCCGGGTTCAAGCGATTCTCCTGCCTCAGCCTCCCGAGTAGCTGGGATTACAGGCATGTGCCACCACGCCTGGCTAATTTTAGTAGAGACAGGGTTTCACCATGTTGGCCAGGCTGGTCTCGAATTCCTGACCTCAGGTGATCCACCCGCCTCGGCCTCCCAAAGTGCTGGGATTACAGGTGTGAGCCACTGCACCGGCTGGCATCCAGGTTTTAACTATAGCTCTGCTCCTTATCTGGCTGCAGGAATCTGCTGTGCAATATTTCAAACTTACGTGCCTTAGTTTCTCCAAGTGGAAATGGAGGAGCATGGTCATCCAGCAAGAAGGCTGGTGTGGAGAAGGACACAAAATGGGGAAATACTAAACCCTTAAAATGACCAACTCCTCTGCTTTAACCAGTTGCCTTGCTCAATGCTGCAGAGTGTAAGAGCCTGAGCTCCGAGTCAGACAGGCTGGGTTTATGTCCAAGCTCTGCTTTGACCAGTGTGTGACTCTGGGCAGCTCGGTTCACCTATGGCTGTTTGTCATCAAGATTCAATGGTAGGTGCCAGCACTGTGCTAAGCACTTGGTGTGTAAGTGCTCAGAAAGTGTTGGCTGTTTCTATCAAGATTGCTAACATAGCCTGCTTAGAAAGCAACAGAACTCCCCACACCATCACAGTGGGTGCTGCGTCAGGATGCTTAGATCCCCTTCAGGAATGAAGGACCTCTTTCCCAGCTGCTGGGAGTGCTGCTGGAAGGCAGTCCCCAGCTGGAAGTCCCCTCCAGGATTTCCCCGGGGAAAGCCCAGGTCACATCAGCCTCATGGGGTGAGCTGTACCCGATGACAGGCCAGCGTGCAGGCATCAAGGATGCCACTCCCACCCCCAGCTGGCGACCCCTGAAGGACCACCCCATTGCAGAAGGGCATCTCAAGTCAGCTTCTGCCTCTGCCCTCTCCTGATCAAGAGCACTTCTGGATAAGCCTCCCACTTGCTAATCCCTTCCTAGAGTTGCTTCCCAGGGAACCCAAGCTGCAACAACTGCTCGCTCCCTCCTTACTCACACAAATAGCAAAGGAATTCATCTTGAACATTCTCACAGTTAAAAAGCTAAAGGCCAGAAACATACTTCAGGTCCTGGGGCTCATCAATCCCAGGTCTCTTATTTTTTAGAGGAAGAACCTGAGATGCTCAGAGAGTTAGGGAACGTGCCCCAGGAAAAATGTCATGGGAGCAGCAGAAGCTGGAGGAAGGCCTGCCTGTAAGGAGAAAGGTGAGAGCCCCCACATCTCCAGGGTTCCACCCACTGGGAGTCACAGACTGAACGCGGGACCCTCTTCCTGCCTGCAGGGTGGAAGACATACATTGCAGGAGGCTCATTCTCTCCTAGGTCCCGGGTTCTCTCCCGTGGCGCTAGTGAGGCCCAGGCTGGTGCTCCTGTGGATGGGAGATACAAGCTGCCGCCGTGCAGATGGAACTGAGGGCATCCCTGCCCCAACAGAGACCAACAGGGAGCAGGGACAGGAGGTGACTAGTGGGAGCAAAGAGTGCAAATTCTGCTCTGACCTGTGGCTCCTAACAGCAAGTGGAGACCGAATGGGGCCTGGGAGCCTGGCCCACCTGACGCCCATCAGATGTTAAGCCCAGTTCCCTGTGGTTATCCCTGAGCAGCAAATGTCACACAGCTCATGTCACACAGCTCCAAGGACACACAGGTAGCTGTCAAAATTCCTGGGGTGAGGATGAGTTGAGGCCCCAGGCCACCCCACAGGGCTGGGCTAGGAGTCTGAGGACAAGTGCCAAGCATGTGCTGTGACAACAACTCTGGGTTGATTGTCTGGGTCTCTTTAAGAAGAGAGCAGGAGAGGACACCAGCCAGGGAGATGTCCTCAACTTCTGCCACTACAGCACTTTCCTCTTGATAAGATCATGGACAGCAGGAACCGAGGAGGTGAAGGTAAGGTTGGGGCAAGGTGGCTGCATGAGGATTTTATTTCCTTGTGCTTATCACCTGATTCCAAATGCACACTCCATCAGGCCACAGATGTGCGGCTGGCTCACTCCACATACATGATCTGTGCCTCTGCTGTGATATGTTCTTCTTTTTAAAAAACAATTTTCTTTTCACTCCCTTAAATGTTCTAAATGCAGTGAAGTATTACACCAGCTTTAGCACCCAGTTCAAAGAGAAATGCCTCCTCAGGTATCTTGAGGGGGTGGGACATGGGTATGGGCCGGTGCTCCCAACCACACAGAAACAGCAACACGGAGTGGGAGGGCGCTGGGTGAGAAGGAGGGCAGTGGGATGGCGGCTCTCTTCTGCTGAGGTTTCCTGGCATGTATCCCCCCTCCACAGGCTGCAGCCCCTCAGGCCAGCTTCTCAATCATCTTTGAATAGGAGGCCCTGCCTTTCCTCTAGTTCTGGGCACCACACATTTTAGAGTTGGTCCTGCCCTCACTGCAGGCATCTTCAGCTCTGGCAGGTCCGAGGGTGCTCGCAGAGGTCCTGGCTTGGTTGGGGGCAGGAGTGTGCATGCACCAAGGCCCTGCCCATGCTCCTTCCTGCCAGTGCCCACCAGGACTCCTGGAGAGCCAACAATGACGTCCCAAAGCCACTCTGAGCAGCGGGCCCTCCAACAGACCGTCCTCCACCTCACAACGGCAACACACTTTTCCCGTGCCCATCCCAGACGAACCGCCACCCCATCATCTCTGCGGCCCAGCACCTTCTTTTCTCCCTTTTGGAAAAAGGGAAGAGGCTTCACCTACAGCAACAGGGATCTGGTTAAAAATAGAGAACTTTTCCTGGCACATCCTCTGGGCCTCCACCCAGAAATCCAAAGTCCTGCGTTTCAAACCCACCTCTACCATGACCAGTCCTCTCCCTGCCCAGCTCTGAGAGTTAATGAGACGATACCAGTGTGAGCCCCCATCACAGGGCTTGACACACAGCAGATCAAAAAATACTTTCATTGATTTGCAAACTAAAAGGACAACAGTAGCACCTGGGGGCAACTCTGGAATCTCCCAGGATTATGAATTCTAACACTGAACACCAGGTGCCAAATTCAAATGGGCATCACCCACCAGAAAATAAACAGCCAGCAGTGCTCCTTTTAACAAACACAATACTATCTGGACACAGCAGAGAAAGCAGAATTTGAAATCAACAGTCCCGAGACCCTGCTCAGCTCTGGGTCTCTCAGTTGCCTCCTCTGAGCCTTGGTTATTTTGCCAACCAGATGGAGGTGATGATAATGCTAATAATAAGAGGTAAGATTTATGCACAACTGACTAGATGCTTGGCATTACACTCTCCAAGCAATCCTGTGAGGAGGTTCTATGATTACCCCCATCCTACAGATGAATCAACTGAGGCATAAAGAAGTTAAGTGATTTTTCCCAATGTCACAACAACCCTCCAGGGGCTGCTGCGAAGGTCACATTAGGAGATGCATCTGCAAGTCGGGCTTGGAAACCATAAAGCTAGATCGACAGAATGTGGATGACGATGGAGGATAATCCTGAATTACCCACCACGGGCACCAACTCCATCTCACTGTCTGGGCTCTCACTCCCCAGCAATACGGTGGACAAAGCCAATCATTCCACACCTACAAGCCCCTCCTTTCTCTCCCTGCTTCTCCACTGCTCCCCACCCTCCACCCCCTGCCATCTCTTCCCTCCATAAATACCACTTGACACCACTGTTATGCACCCAACGCTCAACTCTCCCATTCTGAGGATGCTGTAGAGGGATGCATTCGAAGCCAGATTACCAGGCGCACTCAGGATATCCCCCTCCTTCTCCCAGCCCCTCCAGCAACGATTCCCACTCTACTCGTTCTTGCCTTTCACTCACTCTGCCTTCTCCAAACAGGAAAGATATACAGTCAGCGCTGGGTAACTGCTTCTAATCACAGGTGACAGCAGGAATGTAAACAACACAGGAAACATCTAAATGCAATCCAAGTGGCAAGGAAACGCTGCTCACTCGCAGGCTCCCTCCCTCAAGGGCACCAGCACACCACTTCCTGCCACCCCCTTAGGAAGCTCTGCTCATTAACACCCTGTTAATAGGAACCCCAGAAACCTGAGCTTCCGGAGAACAGAACGCTAAGTCATCACCTCCTTTGACTCTGCTACCTCCAGGGAGGACTTTTCTAGATGCCTCCAACTTTTCTGTTTAAAGCAATAAATTTAATGTGTTCTTTCTGGAGAAGGAAGAGACTAAGGGCAGGGCCGGAGACCCTTTTGAGAATTTGTCCAAACCTAGGGATCTTCAACCAAGAAAAGTATAAACATACAACATTTTGCATGTCATTTCAGAGGTTCATAGACTCCAGGTCAAGATCCGTTTTTTGTAAAGTGGACAGGACAGAAGCAGCACAGGGAAAAATACAATTAAGTGCAGATGCCCTCTACACATTCCAGAGGCCCCATGGGGCATTCCCAAGGCTGTAATCGCTACGTACCCAATGAACCTACAAAGTTTTATTTTGATTTTTTGGCTCTTTAGATTGACAGTCTGCTCCTAAAGAACCTCCTTCAATGCAAATTGATAACTCAATTGAGTCACTGCTGTGAATAATTTCCCCTTGGATCGCTTAGTGCCAAGGTTAGCCAGGGACCAAGAAAGGCGGGATTAGAGAGGTATATCTGAATGTGTGTGCTGGGGATGGCTGCATAACCAAACAGGAGTTCCCAAGCCAGAAGGAAATGGTTTTCCAACTATCCAGTTCTGGAACTCTTCGTGCTACTGGAACCCTCTGTGAATAAAGATCTTCAAAGGATGGTCACCTCTACCTGCTTGACTCCGGACTCTCACTGGCTCTTTTGTCAGTGGGACTGGGGATGACAGAGAGAGAGGCCAGGAGAGGGTGAACTCAACCCTCTTACACTGGGGTAATCTTACCTCTGTGCCTGTTAGTAGTTTTATCAAACATCAGCATTGCATCTTCCACCTGCAAAACAAATATAGAATAAAGGTTGCTTTAGGAATTTTAAGAAAGTACACAAAACATTATATGCATGGGGGAGGGGTGAGGGGGTAGTTTCCATTATAGAAGTAATAGTTGCTTATCAAAAAATATCTGAAAATGCAAAAAAGTAGAAAGAAAAAAAAAAGTGGCCTTTCCATCCCACACAATTACAGTTAATATCTTATATAGTTCCCTTCAGGGTCTGCTTTTTATTTTTGGAGACAGGGTCTCACTCTGTCACCCAGGCTAGAGTGCAGTGGCACCATCATGGCTCACTGTAGCCTTGACTACCTGAGCTCAAGTGATCCTCCTGCCTCAGCCTCCTGAGCAGCTGGAACTACAACATGCCCAGCTATTTTTATTTTTATTATTTTTATTGTAATTATTTATTTATTTATTTTTAGAGACAGGGTCCCACTGTGTTGCTCAGGCTGGTCTTGAACTCCTGGGCTCAAGTGATCCTCCTGCCACAGCCTCTCAAAGCGCTGAGATTAGAGGTGTGAGCCACTGCTCTGGGCCTAGAGTTGTTTTTTTTTTTTTTAAGAAAGAAAAAACTACACCTATTTCAATATAGTTTAAATCATATAGTATATGGAATTTTTCCTTTTGTTAACCCGTGACATTACAACATGGCAAACAATTCCCAGGTTAGTATAGCATGTATACTATCTTGACCGATGCATATTTCCCAGCGTAAGAAGCCATAGCTTTCTTAATTATTGCCCTTCTAATGGATATACGAATTGTTTTTAGTGATACATAATGAAGCTTGAACATCCTGATTGTTATGGGCTCAACTATCTCCCAAAATTCATAGTTGAAGTTCTAACCCCTATGACCTCAAAATGTGACTGTATTTGGAGAGAGGTTCTTCAAAGAAGTAATTAACTTAAAATGAGATCATTAGGGTGGGCCCTGATCCAATATGACTGATGTCCTTATCAGAAGAGATTAGGACACAAACACAAACAGGGAAGACCATGTGCTGACGCAGGGAGGAGACGGGCCATCTGCGAGCCAAGGAGAGAGGCCTCAGAAGAAAGCAACCCCGCCACACCTTGATCTTGAACTTCTAGCCTCCAGAACTGTGAAAAAGTACATTTCTGTTGTTTTAGCCCTCCAATCTGCGTTACCTAATTATGGCAGTACCAGCAAACAAATATATTGATGCTAGGACCTTTTTAAAAACATCAAAGAGAAGAACATAATAAAATACCAAAGGCATCCTCTGTCTCTCTTGCTAATCCCTTCCAGACCCCTCCCACGCATCCTGTAACCCCTTCTGGATATTTCTGGCAATAAGATTTCAGGGTCCACACTCAACTCCCACATAGAGCTCAAGGAACTCACACTGAATGAACCAGATTCCGCTCTGGAATGCACTCCTTTTATGAGTATTTATGACCCACTCCTTTATCCCACAGAGTACACATCTTTAGCACAGGCGTTTGTCCCCACCCTTCAGCTGCTCACCGGGGGAGGGCACCTGGTCTGACCAGCGTGCAGCCTACTCTCTTCATTCACTCTGTGCTCAAGGTTGACAGTAAAAACACAACCCAACCCGTGTGGCTGTGGGTGGGTAAAACTGTTAACGGGGGGGCCCTGTCCTCAGAGCAATTTCACTGTGTGCCTGTGGCTGAGAAGGACCGAGCACCGTTGATGTGCACTCAAAGGCTCACAAATGAGCTTGGGGGCCGGCGCTAATCCCTTTGAGAAAAGCAGTCGTGGGCTATTCATGCCTCACTCCTCCCAGACTACAATCTCCAATGGAGGGGAAGACACTGGGCAAAGCAATAAACCGAGGTTTAAAATGGTGCCTGCAGACAAATCAAATGTATTTTTCTAGATGCGATCAAATATAATAGGGGGAAGAGCAAAGTCAAGGTAAGAATGGAAGATGGGGGTAGGCAAGCCGGTCATAAACCTCAAAGGGAATGGCCTGGCTTAAAAATCTCTTCTCAAGTCAGGGCCCCCTTTTGTTGCTAGGCAACCAAGCCTGAACAAACAGGCTCCCGGGGCCTTCCCCTTCTGCTCCCCATTTCTGAAGTCAGTTACTGGGAGGCAAATGGCCTGGCATGGTGGCTCCTCCAGCAGGGAGCTGCCCTCTCTCTCCCAGGCACCAGGATGGTGGGAGTGGGCAATGTTAGTTTGGAGATCCCTTAAAACAGGTGTTCCTTCACCACCCTGTCCCCATGCCCATCCAAGGCAGGAGAAACTCCTTTTGGGCGGGCTTCAAGAGCCCCCCACAGGTACCTGCTGGGGCCACATACACAACAGCCGTTCCGCCTCCCATGCACCACACACGCAAAATCACCATAAGATCAACTGGTGTGTTTGTACACAGAGCAGTCACACTCGAGCATATGGTATCTCAGACTCAGACCCCGGGACTCGATAGGAATGCGAACGCCTGGGGTGTGGGTGGGTGGGGGGTGAGGCCTGCCGGGTATCACGCAGGTAAATGTGACATCTGTTTTGCACCCATCTCCATATTTTCCAAGACGTTTGCCAAATCCTTATTTTGAACTGAAAATGCCTAACAGTAAGGAAAACAGCCACCCTTCTGTGCTGGCCACGTTTTGGTACTGGGACTCGGAGTCCCTTAGGAAATAAATGTTTGGGATTTTTTTTTTTTTTAATGTATTTTCAAAACCTCCTTTCAACAGTGCATAATTGGCTCCCCTTTTCCTTCCTAAGTTTGGATGTTTTCTAATACTGCCCTCTCAACATTCGCTCCACCCTGGTGAGCGTGGGGGAGGATCTGTATATGTTTTTAGGGCAACCATTGTCGTAAAGAATAGAGCTCTTTCCTCTGTAGTCCCGCTGTACAATGGGGCTCGCAAAGACCTCCTGAATAGATAAAGTGTCAGGGCGAACGAAAAATTCTATTAACACGTTACAAAATACAACGTCTAAGAAGGAGCTAGAGAGGAAAGAGAAAGGGAAAAAAAATCAATATGGATAAGTCCCAGTGCTTGGGGGTAGAAAACTTTTCAGCAATTGCAAAACACTTATTAATTCAGAGAAGCCATCAATGCGATGGAAATCTGGCAGAACAGCAAGAGCTGAAACTAGAAGAATTTGAATATACAAAGACTGAATAGAATGAAAAACACAGCCTCACATACGAGACTGTTTCTCACGGTTCTATGTGAATCAAACAGAAGCGGCTTGTGTGAGTCAAGGGAAAATAAGGGGCACAGTTAAGGTAACTGGTATTCAACCCAGAGCCAGCAAGCTGATAACTCTCGTGGTCTCGGTCTTTGTCTCTGTCTCCCTCTCTCTCTGTCTCCCTCTGTCTCTCTCTCTCTCTCACACACACACACACACACACACACACATACAACCCAGGTAGATCAGGGGGCTATGAAGACTCATCAACATGAACACACAGGCCAGGCCTCATTCAAGATGCTAGGAGAGCCCAAAAGCTTAGGGGAAGCTGGGAATAGGAGTTTTTCTTTTTTCTTTCTTTCTTTTTTTTTTTTTTTTTTTTGAGACAGAGTCTCGTTCTGTCACCCAGGCTGGAGTGCAATGGCGTGATTTTGGCTCACTGCAACCCCCGCCTCCCGGGTTCAAGCGATTCTCCTGCCTCAGCCTCCTAAGTAGCTGGGATTACAGGCATGTGCCACCATGCCCACCTAATTTTTGTATTTTTAGTAGAGAGGAGGTTTCACCATGTTGGTCAGGCTGGTCTTGAACTCCTGACCTTGTGATCCGCCCACCCTGGCCTCCCAAAGTGCTGGGATTACAGGCGTGAGCCACCGTGCCCGGCCAGGAACAGGAGTTTCTCTAACCCCTTATGAAACACCCCCTCTAGGGACACCACCCTCATCCTTATGATTAACACTGGTACTTACTTCACATTGACAATGTGCTCACCTGCCTTACAAAGTTCTTTGTACCTAAAATGGGCACCTGCAGGCCTAGTGGCTCCCCAGAGGGAGAGAGAAGGACAAGAGGTATCTGATCCTCAGCATGATTTGTCCCATGTGCTGGCAGAACCCCGGTCTGTTTTGGGAAAAGGAGCTTATTCCAACCTTGAGATGTGCCTTGTAATAACTTGGGGCAGGTTTGAGATAATGGCCCTGGCATCTTTAGTGGTGTATCTTTGTGAATGAAAGAACAAAATAGGCTGGATAAGGTGGATCATGTCTAGTAATCCCAGCACTTTAGGAGGCTGAGGTGGGAAAACTGCTTGAGGCCACGAGTTTGAGACCAGCCTGGGCAATATAGCAAGACCTCATCTCTATAAAAAAATACTAAAAACTTAGGCAGGCATTGTGGCGCACACCAGTGGTCCCAGCTACTCAGATGGCTAAGGTGGTAAGATCACTTGAGCCTGGGAGATTGAGGCTGTAGTGAACCATGACTGAACTCTAGCCCGAGCTAGAGTGAGACCCTGTCTCAAAAAACAACTCCCCACCCCGGCCCCTGCCAAAAAAATAGAAAGCAAAGTAAAGTAACATTTAGGTGAGCTGGTGGGGAATGGGATGCCTCTGTCTTTGTCCTGACACCAGAAGGTACTGAACACACTTCTGACTACTGCACGGTTCAGACTATGCTGTAATATCCTCAGAAGTGTGTGAGAGTCAACAAAGGGGACCTAATCTGTTAGTTTCTATGGCTGCTGGAGTTGGGGCAGGGATTCTCAAACATCATCCACATCAGAATCATCATCAGAGGGACTGTTAAGCCACAGATCTCCCGGGGTCTCACAGCCAGAGTGACTGATTCAGTAGTATTTGCATTTCTAAAAGTTCCCAGGTGATGCTGATGCAGCTGCCCGCCCAGAGACCCCTCTTTCCATGAGCTACTCTAAGGGTAAGAAGCAAGAGCAAAGGTTAAAGACACCGGGCAGAGGTTGCTTCTTCCTCTTTCACATACACTCAGTGGTCAATACATGAAACAAAATTTCCCATCTAGGAGCAATTGATCCACTTCAGTGTGGAAAGTTCTCCCTCTCTTTGTTCCCCTTCTCTCAGACGTTTATATTCTAAAATCCTAAAAATGATGATGATTAGATCCCACGATGGAAAAGATGATAAGAAGAGGGACAACCAAATTGCCCTGCACCCAATGCAAGAAAAGTCCAGATTCTAGTAGGATGACACAAACTTTCCTTCTAACAGATAAACTCTTATTCACAGATAAACTCATGTCGAGATCTACCTAACAGATAAACTCATGTCTAGATCACGCAGCCAATCCAATCTCGAATAGAAAACTTAGCAGATGGTAACTTTATTTACTTTTATGCAACATACATGTATGAGGCATTCACTATTTGCAAACCATCAGCCAAAGTACAAATAAAAGACAACTCACACAGGTCTATGGTGGACTGACGATATGAATGATCTCACACCCTTTCCTCAGTGAGTTTGCTGTCCTTCTCCCAAAGAGGTGGAGTTTACTTCCATCCCTTGAATCTGGGCTTAATTTGTTAGGGCTAATAAAATGCAGTGGGGGGAAGAGTATGCCTGTTTTGGGCCTAGCCTTAAGAGGATTTGCAAGTTCCTGCTTGTTCTCTCTTGCACCTCTGCCATCACCATGACAAGGGCATGCCCAGGCTAGCCTGATGAAGAATGGGTGGCACAAGGAGCAGGGCCAACTTCCCTGTGCTGAGGCCAGCCTAGATAGGTGGACAGCCAGTCACCCTCAAAGCATGCAAGTGAGACCAGCCAAGATCAGCAGAACCACTCCAAGTGTACTCCAAACACGTGAGATAAACAGTTATTGTCTGCCCCTGAAGTTTTGTGGTTAGTTACACAGCATTCTTGTGGCCATAGCTAACTCATACATGGTCCTTATTCTAAAAAATGCCCCCAAAACAACAAAGAAAGCTTACAATCAGAAGACAGTCTAAAATAATACTAGAAAGTAAGCAAAGCAAAGAAAAGGGGCAGAAGAAGGGAAAGTGCTAAATGTGGCAGAGAATTAAACTATCAGGTTCCACATTCCACATGGAGCACGCTCTTCATGGAACATTCCACAAGGAACACAGGTATTAAGGTGTGGAGGGACCTCTTCTAAATCTCACCCCATCAGCAAGGTTGGAGACAGAGATCCTAGAAGCGCCAAGAGAAATTGGCAACTTGTTCCTCACTAAATGAGCACCACGAAAATCAGCAATAATTACCACTCAAGTCAGTGGGTGATGCCTCTCTAATCCTAATTCATTTAATGAATGAGTGAACTCTCTTTCTAATGAGTCAAAAGATTTATTGTGAGCCAGGCATTCTTGCTGGGTGATTTTAGAAGTAGCCAGATGGTGTTGACCACATCCAGGGGTTAGACTTGAGACAGCCCAGCTCACGTGTTGGCTGAATAGGGAACCTTTAAAGACACAATGCAGGCTGGGCGTGGTGGCTCACACCTGTAATCCCAACACTTTGGGAGGCCGAGGCAGGCAGGTCACTTGAGGTCAGGAGTTCGAGACCAGCCTGGCCAACATAGTGAAACTCCGTCTCTACTAAAAGTACAAAAAATTAGCTGGGCATGGTGATGTGCGCCTATAATCCCAGCTACTCAGGAGGCTGAGGCAGGAGAATTGCTTGAACCTGGGAGGTGGAAGTTGCAGTGAACTGGGATCACGCCATTGCATTCCAGCCTAAATGACAGAGTGAGACTCCATCCCAAAAAAAACAAAGACACAATGCAATGATGCACAGAGGGAGGTCAAAAATGCTATTGTCCAGTTAGCTGGCTAACGGGTGGGACCCTACAGTATGTCCCCTGGACCACTGCCTCTTCTGCTGAAGGTTTTACAGTTTTGGCTCCCCAAGTATATAGTAGGTGAGTGAAGCTGAACTGATCTGAGGACACAAAAAACTTGTTCCCAGGAGACAGCTAAAGAGAAAAGTGTTGCTCGTATGTAACTCAGCAGGTGCTGGGAGACAGCTGGGTGTGGTGGGGAGTGCCCGTACCAAGCATGGAGGGAGTCCAGGTTCTAATCCCAGCCCCACCAGGATCTCACTGAGGACCAGTCACCTCCTTCCTCTATCCTCAGTTTTTCTTCTGTGAAAGGGGGAAATTCTATGAGACGGCTCCTAAGATCCATGCATAAAGACTCTGCCTGGAATGCGAACATGGACTCCAAAGGCAGCTGGGACGATGCTCTGGAAGCACCGACTTGGCCACTGGGCTTCTGCAAACTCCCTGTGCTGTGAGGCTACTCCAGAGCTTTGCTGTGGCCGATGCACACCCTGAGAAATGTCCTACTCCTCTGGGGATATAAATATACACACCCACACGCCATACATATCAAGAACAAAGCAGGAAACGGCACTTCAAATGATTCTTAAATTATCTGGTCAAATGCAAGAAGAAACCCAGCTCTCCAAACTCCCCCAGAACAAATGCCCTTGAATTTCTCTTCCTGCTCCCACTCAAACGCTCCAAGTGTTAGTCTAAATAAACACCCTCAAATGCAATACCATGATACTCTAGTGTGTCAGGCTTAACAGACCTTATTTATGCTCTGTAAACTCAAGGAGCTAAAGCTACAAGAGTGAGACTCGGCTGAGGTGGCAGGACTGCCCAGGCCACAGGTGCCTGGGGCCCGTGGTGGAGACAGTCGCTGCCTGGGTCCAGGATTACGCAGAACATGGGAAGGCACTGTCTCCACCTCTCTCCCTGCCAGCTTGGGCAAAACCCAAATCGGTTCCTTCCATAAAGCTCAGGAATAACGTGTAGTTTATTGAAATAGGACTTTTCCGTATGCTCTGGCCTTGCAAAGGGTGGGGTTGGTCTATCTTTAACTGTTCTCCAAAGAGGAAGGATGGAGAAGGAGGAGCAGACTGGAAAATCCCATTGGTTTATACTGAAATGGACATCAGTGGTTTTTAGCCATGACTGCTCACCAAGGCCACACCCCAACCTATTAAATCAGTACCCTGGAGTGGGCAGCCCAAAAGAGGATTTTTAAAAGCTCCCCAGTGATCCAGGGTGCAGCCAAGGCCGAGACCCACCATTCTAAATGGCTAAACAGAGCTGAGTTGAGCCTTAACATGGCATATGTGTGTGTAGACAGGCTCTGAGTAAATGAGTATTAATGGGTCTTCTGCTGCCTAAAGATGAGACGTTCATCCCCTGCCAGAGGTCAGGAGCAGGCACTCCTTGCCTCATCCTACTTTCTTAGGGCTGTCCTTAAGCTTAACTCAGTCTTAGTACAAGAAAGCCAAAGTTCTATACTAGAAGTCGCTCAGAAGGACAAAAACTGAACAGAGGGCTTTAAGAAAACCTAACAAAAGCATTTTTTTTCCCATCACCACCAATGTTTTCACAGGTATGATTATTACTTTGGTGCTCACAATAACCCCATGAGAAAGGGAGTATTACAAATTCTCTAAGACTCAGTTTTCCTAGTGGTTTGTCCTAGAGCTGGCGGGGCCGGGCCTGGGGCTCAGATGCTGGGCTTTTGAGTCCAAGCCTCAGCCTGCCAGCTGCTGCCTTCCTGCCCATCTCAGGTTCTTGGCCTCCCCTTTCTACAGCCAGCCTTTCTGTCCCTGTGTGTTTACCCCTGGAAGACTGCAGGGATGGAGGCACGCTTGGAGTTTCTATCCCAGCTGCTGCTGCCAGGCACGTATTCCCTTCATTTCAAATGTCAAAAAATGCTAGTTTGCATCCATCTGAAAGCCTGTTTATTTTAATTTGAACCCAGGCCTTTACTAACAAGAGAAAAAGTCCACATAATTTCTCCTCAACTAGGGCTGGGTGCAGTGGCTCATGCCTGTAATTCCAGCACTTTGGGAGGCCGAGGTGGGCAGATCACTTGAGGTCACGAGTTCGAGACCAGCCTGGCTAACATGGTGAAACTCCATCTGTACTAAAAATAAAAAATAAATAAATAAATAAATAAATTAGTTGGGTGTCATGGTGCATGACTGCAATCCCAGCTACTCTGGAGGCAGAGGCAGAAGAATTGCTTGAATCCAGGAGGCGGAGGTTGCAGTGAGCTGAGCTCATGGTACTGTACTCCAGCCTGGGCAACAGAGCAAGACTGTCTCAAAAATAAAATAAAGTATCTCCTAAACTGTTCTTAATTGTGGCAAAAAATATATAAAATAAAATTTATCGTTTTGACCATTTTTGGGGTCTACAGTTCAGTGGCATTGGGAACATTTCTTGAACTCTTCACAGAAGCCTCCCACACCTTACAATGGCCAGAATATTCTGTCCCCATTAGGAAGACCTTTATCAGCCCTTAATTTTTTCCTACACTTACTTCTTTGATTCTTGTGGGATCATTCTATTTTCCCATTTAGCTTACAAGAAAAAACCCACAATGTTTATCAGATAGCAGTTAAGAATTCAACAAAGGGACACCTGCCCATGGGAACTGAAAGATGCGGGGTCTTCAGACAATTCAATCCAGGAGATGTAGACATTTTATCTACCTAAGGCAAAGCCTCCCGCTCAGAGATTTTGATTCCACAAGTCTGTATCAGGCTCTAAGTTACAAAACGTCTATCCTCCTGAAATAATGATTGTTATAATAACTACCATTTACTGGAGCGTAAGAGGCAATTTGCAAAGCTCATTTAATTACTGTAACAGCTTTGAGGTAGATCTTATCATACCCATTTCATGCACCCATTTTTTTTCTCTTTTTAAAATTTAAAAATTTTTATCTTTCTTTGTAGGGATGGGGTCTTGATTTGTTTGCCCAGGCTGGTCTCAAACTCCTGGGCTCCAGCGATCCTCCCGACTCAGCCTCCTGAGTAGCTTGGGATTACAGGCATGTGCCAGCACACGTGGCATCATACACACATTTTATAGGTGAGGAAATTGTGGTTCACTGACAGTAAGTGACGTGCCTAGGATCACACAGGTGGCAAATGGTGGAGCCAGTAGTTAAAATCAGATGTGTCCCTAAGTCTTCTGTTCTCCCTTACCTGTGTTCTGTTTTTTGAATCCCTAAGAGCTTTGCACAGTACCTCTGTCTGCTGGATGAACAACAAACACTGCTTTAAAATCCTACCAAAAAGTGAAGAGAGGTGATTAGGTAACCTCAAGGAAATGGAGGTATATTGCCCCAGTAGGCTCAGGAGAGGAGGAATGATTGGAAAGGTAAAGGAAAGGGGAGGATATTGGGGTCTCTTCCTTTTAGATAAGTGAATTCCAAAAGCTTGAGATCACTGGGCTCCTCCACAGTTGTGGAGCAAGCCTCCAGCAGAGCTGGAACTGCCAGAGGGCTCTGGAACGCAGTCCAGGCTCAGCCATGCGCGTCCCCCCGTGCAGTGATGCTAAGGATACTCAGTGTGTCTTGCTTCCTGGAGTTGTTAGGAAGGCTCATGTGGTAGCCAGTGAGTGCCTACCACACAGAAAACGCTCATCATAACAGACACTGGCCCAATTCACTGCCCTATCCTGGCAATCCCCTCGCCCCCATGCACACACCCGTAATGCTCCACACAGTTAAGTCGGGAGCCACACCCAATGCTGTGAGTTTTCTTATTGTGAATGGATTATGCCAAGGGAAGGCCATTAACAGAACCAGTGTGCCCTGGGGGGAGCAGTCCCAGGAGGCCCTATCTCAACACTAAGCCAGGGAAGGCAGAGTCTCCTGGTGAGAGGTAGGACTGGTTGGCAGCTTCATTCTGGCTGAGCTTGCAAAGCTGTGGGCCCCAGCACTACCCTGGAGGGTGGGGCAGCAGGCTCTCACTGGGGATATCTGAGATGGGGTGTAGAGAGGAGTCGATGAGGGAAGGGGAGAGAGACACCGAGAGACAGAGCTGTTTGAGGAACAGCAGTTGGATCCGGCAGGCTTGACAGCTGTCACATGGAAATGGCATCTGGCCTAACGGCCTCTCGTGTGAGGCTCCTTCAAGTGGCGGCTGCTGTGCTCTGGAAATCCAGGCCCGTGTTCAGCACTGGTTGTGAGTGCGTGCGTGCATGCACGCTAGTGTGCTGGGGGAAGGGATCGGCAGGCAGGCTGCTGAACTGCTGGACACTCCCTTCTCCCCTTCTCCAACCTCTCCCCATCAGGCCTCACCTACCGTGAAAAAGGCCCAAGCCTGCCAGCTCCAGAGGAGAGAGGCAAATCATTAGGGGAGCACTGATGTGCCGGAACACTCTCTCACATTCCCATTAAACAAATACTAAACTGCTAATTGCCAAAATGGATCTCCACGACTCTGACCGAACAGGGGAAGGGTTTATAATTACCAAGTGTGAAAATGCACAGCCTGTAAATAACCACCTCATCTGTCCTAATACGGGCTGATATTGATGGGCATGAAATAAACATCAGGACAAATGGAAAAATCATCCACATCTCCTGTGGCCAATGCAATCTCGGATGGTGACAAGCGTAGCTGCAGCCATACGCCTGGGGAGGGGAGGGGAAGAGGAGAAAGGAGTTTTGTAGGCTTGGAGAATCTCGGTTCCAATCCCAATTTTAATCCCATGGGCCATCTGCACCTTCTTTCTGTCTGAAAAACAGGGAGGGTAAATAACAAGGCTTGATAATGGGACGAAGGGCTTGTCTACATTTCATAAAGGCCGGGGCCCCCAGGGCAGGGACTTCTGAGTACATCAGCTTCCAGGACAGGGCTTCAGACATCTTCCACCCTGCTCTCTTTAAGGCTGGCTGATGAAAAAAGAAGAACGAGGGAGAGGGAGAGCTCTACCAAGGTGACACATTTATTCATTAAACTAATATTTATTAAAGCTCTTTTGTCTGACCAACACGCAGAGTTGGTTGCAGAGCACAGATGAAACAATATGTGTTTAGAACGACCTTTGGGCTCTCTGACACCCCTGTGCCATGGTGCCTCCCCATCCCCCACCATCTCTTTCTGCCACTCTGATGGGAGGTGGACTCTGGTCTGTTGGGTCCCAGAGCCCATCACTTTTCTTGGCCACAACAGGGGAGGGGCAGGGGGATAAGCCAGAGGTCACGGGGTAGCTGCAGATTTCCCAAGCCCGAGGCCCTTTTCTCTCCACCAGCCCTTTGAAGGCACAAGCCTTTGATTCCGATGAACTCAGCCAGATCTTGGAGTGAATACTGGTAACTGAGGGAGAGAGGAAGTTCCATTTGCCTCAGAATCACAGACTCAGGAGTTAGAAGTGACCCAAAGGTCACCTTTCCACTTCCCACCCAGTACAGGAATCCCTTCTCCAAGGCTCCTTTGAACCCTTCGTGGAGCTTCAAAAGCTTGGAGCATCTCTGCCCCGCCCTCTCGGACGAGCTACTCAGGCCTGAATTCAGCAGCAGTAGCACTTAGATGCCTGAAATAGCAGCCTCCTCTGATCCCCAGCGATTCTGGCACAAGGCAGAATTCTGCGAACTGTATAGCATCAGGCACCCAAATCAGCGCACTCAGCACCACTCAGCCCCAGAGTTTCTTCATGGGGCTTTGATGACATCCAAGTAAGTCCCTCCTTCCCCTATGGGCTGCCTGACAGCCAGTCTCCCCAATCCCCTTGTCCCTAAAGTCATCCCTAGAGTCCCACAGGTTTCTCAGTCCTAGTCCTGACCCAAAGACCCTGTTGAAAATTAGTTAAATGAAGGAAGGTCTGAACTACATACAGACTGTTTTTAGAGGAATTCTAATTTGTTACTTTTGAATTCCCAAACTGTCTTCAAATAATGGCTAAGAAAATGCTGTTGAGAACAAAGTTCAAGTGCAGCAACAGGCTGAGAGATGCAGTCACTTGGCAAAGTTATCTCTTGTTCAGAGAGGATCATAACTCTTCAAGGCAGAGAGGATAAAAAGGATATGAGTCCAGTCCACTCATTTTCTAGAGAAGCAAACTGGCTATAAGCAATTAAGTGGGTACGGTCGAAGCCACAATGACAGAATAAAAGAAACGTGGCATGCCATCACACGTCCTGGGTTCAAATCCCACTCCACCACTTCCACTTACGCATGATCTTGGGCATGGCTTTCCAAGGCAGCTCAGCTTCCTTGTGTGTAAAAGGAACACATGATCACTGTTAACCTTCACCCCAGCCTTGGGAAGTAGAAACTATTGATACAACACACAGGAAAGCATTTGGCCTGTGGCAAATGACTACCCTATGTATTACCAGAATGCATCCCAGCCCCAGCACACACAGATGCTCAAGAAATATCTGTTGGATGAGGACTGCATAATGGGATAACAGACTTTGTATTGATGACTACAAAGTCGTGAAATCATTATGGATGAGTGAGTGTGCCTGGCTTGATGTACTGTGGTGCAATGAGTCGTATGCAAAGAAACCATCTTTTAGAAACAGGGGGAATGGACAAACAAACCATTCCATTGCGTTCCTACAAGGGAATACAGCTGGTACACAGCTGGTGCACAACTGACCAGAGGGGTCATACCAAGTGAAAAAGTCAGTATCAAGGTTCTATTACATACTATACGACAAAATTATTGTGATGAGGAACAGATCAGTGGTTGCCGGGAGTCAGGAGTGGGGCCAGGGTGTGACTATTAAGGAGAAACACAAGGAGTTTCTTTGTGGTGATGGAAGACTTCTATTATATATCCTGACTGTAGTGATGGTTACTCAAATCTCCGGGTAGTAAAAATTTAAATAATTACACACAAATACACATGAAAACTGATAGGGTACCAACACTGGTTTCCTGGCTTTAACAAAGTACTGTGGTTATGGAAGATACTATCATTGTGGGAAGCTGGGTGAAGGTTTCACAAGAGCTCTTTGTCCTATTTTTACAACTTCTTGTGAGTCCTACACTATTTTAAAATAAAAATGTATAATAATAATAAAAAGAAACCACAAGGTGGCTCATTATTTCAAGAAACCCCATGGCAGATCTGTTTGTAATACAAACAATTATGCCCTCATTTCAGTTGATTTGGATAAAGTAGGTGTAAATAAGGTAGGCATACAGTAGAAAGATCTATCCCTTATCTGTTTCTTGTATTTGGCACTGGCATACACAACTCTGAAATCTTATTTTGTCACATGAATACGTGAATTGGTGGTCCACACTCCCCCATCACTTCCCTCTCCCTAGTCCTCAGGAAATTTCATATACGGCTCTGCATTCCCTACCTAATGGCCACTAGAGGGATTAATACAAAAATAAGCATCCAATAAGTACATACTGTTGAGTTTCAGGAAGATTTTGGAGGATAAAGAGAAAAACTCAGATAAGACCAGGTGCAGTGGCTCACGCCTGTAGCCCCAGCACTTTGGGAGGCCAAGGCGGCTGGATCACCTGAGGTCAGGAGTTCAAGACCAGCCTGACCAACATGGCAAAACCCCATCTCCACTAAAAGACACAAAAATTAGCCGGGTGTGGTGAGGGGTGCCTGTAATCCCAGTTACTCGGGAGGTTGAAGCAGGAGAATTGCTTAAACCCGGGAGGCGGAGGTTGCAGTGAGCCAAGATCGCACCATTGCACTCCAATCTGGGCAACAGAGGGACACTCCGTCTCAAAATAAAACAAACAAAACAAACAAAACAAACTCAGATAAAAAAGAGCATCAAATCCAGTGGTTTCTAATCTTTCTATTTTAAGCCATCAGGTCTGTCTTTCATTTAATTTTTGAAACACAGATCTTAAATGTTTTGAGATATTTCATATACCAAACAAACTACACTTACTTTTGAAGTATGGGAAATCATTTATCAATATTCATCCTGATCATCACCAGGGCTTTTTGGCAGCATGAAGTGACTGGGACAGGGTGTGTTGGGGTGCTCTGTGTAAAGCAAGCACACCTGACATTTTAGTTGGCCCACATGTGGTTTGGGGTGGGGTACCCGTGGTGCCTGACAGATTTTTTTGAGGTAAGGAAGTCAACTTGAGGACTCGGCGTTCCTTCTGTTGACCCTGAGAGGTTGGAAATTTCTGGTCTACTCCTTACACCCAAATCACGACTCAGATCTTTGCAAATGAGTATTGACAGAATAACCAACCCTCCTACTTAATCCCTGAGCCACACAACACCCTAAGGGGGAAAAAAAGAAGGGAGAGGGAAAAACCCACATCTTCCCTTAAAAAAAAAAAAAAAGTATCAATTCAAGCTGCTTCAAGACCCAACAAGCATGTTTTTCTTTCGTTTATTTCTACATCAACACTCTGAAGGATAAAGATCTTTCTCATTTCAAGAGCTGTCAATGTGCTTTAGTGCCATGTTTTCATCTGTTTGAGGTAAAGAGGAATTACAAAGCAGGCAAATGAAATAATGCACTGCAATCTAACATATTTTGGCAATTCAAATTGGGACCAGGGAAAAAGGAAATTAAACAAGAATGACAGGCCCACAGCACACCTGTGCTGTATCCCACTGGTCCACCCCTGCCTTCCCTCCACTTGCTAACTTTATAACTTGATGAAGTCTTCAGTGCTTTGCTGAACACTGTACTATTGGCTGCACCCTAATTCTTCAAATCATTTCTACATTTTGCACAACTCATACAATATTTTGCTTTCTGAAGCAGAAAAAAATGTTTCAGCTGCTGGAAAATTGTCAGGCGCTATTACTCTCAAGACCCCCTTGAAACAGCACAGGGGCCACCGTCCTGTTCCTGGCAGATTTACTACACTTCCCTATATAAATTAACAAAGACGAATGCTTGTTGAAATCAGACTATGTGAGGCATCCTTATCCTCTCCGGCCTAAGGGTTCAATTACAATGGAACTTAAAAATAAATAAAAGGAAATCTTAATCTCCTCTTAGGGTCCTCCTCTGCCAATAATGACGCCCCATGAAGATTTTTGCCTAATTCATTTACATTTCTTTTTTTGTTGTTTTTAATTAAACTGCTTCTCAACTACTCAGCTCTATAATTTTTCCTACTTTAGCTCCAGAACTAGAGATTTTGTAAGATTAGGAATTTCCAAGGTCAAGATGTCTCTGCAGATCTCGGGAACTGTGTGGCACTCAAGAAACTGCCCTTCATCACCACAGGAGAAGCACAGGGAGCCGGCCAGAGGGTTTGAGAGCCCGGGGGAGCGGGGAGTGAGGCTCCCTGAGGGACTGCAGTAAAGTTCCCAGGGACTCCTCAGGGAGTAAAGGGACTCCACCCCGACTCCTACCAATTTAAAATCAAATGATGACAAATGTGGTCATGGGCATACAGTCCTGTCTTTTGCAGAATCCCATCTGCTTGGTAACACTGTCGAATTCTAGATTTATAAAAAGCATTGCAGTTCTTCTGCCAATGACCCACGTGTCCACAAACAGTGCTTGCTAGGGCACCTAGGCCCAGGTCCCAGCTGACCAGTACAGACTAGTGGGAGAGGCCAGAAACTCTAGAGCTAGACTCCCTGGGCTTGGATTCTGGCTCTAGTATTTATTAGCTGTGTGATATTGGGCAGATTACTCAACCTTTCTGTGCCTCTGTTACTTCACTTCAAGTTGGTACCTATCTCATAGTGCTGTTATGAGCATTAAGAAAAGCTCATTCAGTCTAGCTCGGTGGCTCATGCCTGTAATCCCAGCACTTTGGGAGGCTGAGGCGGGTGGATCACCTGAGGTCAGGAGTTTGAGACCATCCTGGCCAACATGGTGAAACCCTGTCTCTACTAAAAATACAAAACTTAGCCAGGAGTGGTGGCGAGCACCTATAATTGCAGCTACTCAGGAGGCTGAGGCAGGAGAATCACTTGAACCCGGGAAGTGGAGGTTGCAGTAAGCCAAGATCACGCCACTGCACTCCAGCCTGGGTGACAGAGTGAGACTCTGTCTCAGAAGAAGAAGAAAAAAAAAGAAGCTAATTCATGTACTATATTCTGGCACATATGAAGAACTAAACAGCTGCCATCCATTATTATTACATCCTCAGCGAGCTGGTCAGAAGATCTAGTATTGTTCATACCTGAGGCCCTCCCTCTTTCTACAGTTAGGATGTTGATGCTAAGGGAAATTAAAATTAGTGGCGATGCTGGCTTTACCTGAGCGAGCAGTGCCAAGGATGAGACACAATGGCCACATTCTCTAACATCTATCTGTCCAGCCCATGTTGCCCACATGGGAGGCGGCCGTGTCCCGCCAGGAGGCTGCAGAAGCGTGGAAAACCAGGCAACAAAAAGAGACAGACAGGCTTGTGCTGGCATGAGATGGTTTCTGTGATTTACAACCAAGTCTTAACTGAGACTCTGTGGCCTCTAAGTTCTGTTCAACGGGGAAATTAACTCACTGAGGCCAACCTCTATTCCAGTAAGGACCCCCCTGTGCCATCCTGCATAGAAAAGAGATTCAGCCCTTACCTGAGAAGGCTGCTCTGGTCAAACGGCAACAGGTGACAGCAGCCTCAGAGCTATCACCCTAAGCCCAGTTAATGCCCTAACAACTGGGCTGAATGAGCTCCTTCTGTTCAGCAAATGGGCAGCCCTTAACTTAAAAAGAAGTTTGTCAGAAGCAGTGGTGCTACCTTTAAAATCCATTCATTCACCTGACCAAAAAAATAAATAAATAAATAAATAAATTCATATTTACCATATTAGGCCCAAAGACTTTTTAAATGAGGAAGACTTGATTCCTGTCCTTTGAGGCTCATGCGGACAGAGGTGCCATCAGTGCAGGACACATAAGTGCTCTAAGCTGTGCAGGCCCATGCAGCGCACATACAGGCACTCTGTCAAGGCCCAGTTTTCAGTCATTCATTCATGCACTCAAGGGCTCTGAAAATGACACTAACTTAACTGGGGGAGACGGTTCATCACAAAAATGGCAGGAGGTGGTTTCTAGGCAAAGGGGCACCAGGGACCTGGTCATGGGGCAGCAGGTATGCATGTGTGGGGCGGAATGTAAGCCACGGGAGCAGGGTAGGGAAATCGCAGAAAGCAGAGCTGTCTGTGCGGGCCTGGCCTGTGTGAGCTACGGAACGGCTGGGTCTGCACCCTGAAGGTGAGGTTCTGGCTTTTGAGAAAGAAACTGGAGGGGACAAAATGATGTCAGAGAGACCACACTCAGTCTTTACTGAAACCAATACTCCACTGCCAAATAGACCGGGAGGACATCTAACAGTGCCAACTGAGGCCAAGGGCTCAGGGGCTTAATCCTCTGCTGTCCACAGTTACACAGCAGGCCAGAGGCAGAGCTGGGGTTAGTACACTGCCCCAACCCCAGGAAACAGCCTCCCCAGGGCAACACCCCACTCCAGGAGCAAATGAGAGGTGTTCTGAGCCAGCAGGACTTGAGCCCGGATGGCCTGGAACGCCGAGGAGCCCCAGTCTCAAGGCATGCAGGCAGGAAAGATGACTCTTCCAGCTTAATGAACCTTCTCTCCGTCTCTGGGTAAGTGTGGGGTGGGTGGCAGTAAGGGGAGGGAGAGGCTACTCAATATATTTGAGCGGGTGGATCACCACTCCACCTTTTATTCCATTCACTTCACATTTGGAGTTTATTAACGCGCCTTCCTTTGTTCCACTCTGACGTCTGCATGACCACGGTAAGTTCCTGCCAGAGCATCGGCTCCCTGAGGGCAGCGCCCGTGTCTTCTCCATCCTTCAGGCTGCACCTGGGACCCCGCTCTGGGGACTCAGTGTGCCATGCTGGCTGACCCCCTCTGGTGCTAGAACAGGAATCTGGAAAAGCACAGATGGCTCTGTTCCAGCCTGGATGTGGTGGTGACCTCCTCCAAAGGGTCAGGGCTGATCGATACCCCTGGAGTTTCTGATCACCAAACAAATCTGGGATTCCAGGGACAGAAGCATCTGCTTGGTGGATGCATGGCAGGTACAGCTCCCTCCCACCTCCAGAGAGTGCGATGCAGAGAGGCAGAGGCAGGACAAGAGCCAGCCCTGGTGATTTAAATGCCTGTTCCCAACCCCAGTTTATGTGTCACAGACGAAAGCCAGAGAAACACAAAAATGTGCCATAAGCCTATTTTTTAAGAGGTGTTTCCAGACGAGTGTCCTGCCTTGGCCAGCTCCAGCAGACTTTAGAACTTACATGGCTTTTAAAACCAAGAGGAGGCCAGGTACGGTGGCTCACGCCTGTAATCCCAGCACTTTGGGAGGCCGAGGTGGGTGGATCACCTGAGGTCAGGAGTTTGAGACCAACCTGGCCAACATGGTGAAATATCATCACCACTAAAAATACAAAAATTATCCAGGCATGGTGGCAGGTGCATGTAATCCCAGCTACTCAGGAGGCTGAGGCAGGAGAGTCACTTGAACCCGGGAAGCGGAGGTTGTAGTGAGCCAAGATCACACCATTGCACTCTAGCCTGGGCGACAAAGAGTGAAACTCTGTCTCAAAAACAAAACAAAACAAAAAAAGCAAGCAACCAAGATGCCCCCAGACTAGTGAGGCGGACTCAATATTCTTCCATTTGTGGGCAGCATAACGCACACAAATTCTCCCTGGATAAATTCTCGCTCACTCTCCCCCTCACTCCTTTCCACTTGAGAGAAAAATATTTAAGAGAAACGCTCTCTAGACGGCTGAAATTTCCCCCTCACTAGCTCAATTTAGTTATTTATCAGAACACTTCGGCGCAGTTATTTTCAGACTTCCACATGAAATAGTAATACTTAGCACTTCCAATTCATCTCCCAAGCAGTTTTTAAATGTCAGCTCATTAATCCTCAACACTCTTGAGAAGCAGCACTTTGCCCCATCTCTCAGACTGGGAAGACGGAGGCAGGGCTGCCCGAGGATCCCTGTGGGTTTCTGCAATGACTCGATGCTGATCTGACTCAGGGATCCTCTCACTTGGACCACAGAAAGCATTTTTCACTGAAGATGACACGGTACTTTAGGACTTGAGGACTCTATTCTAATGAATGGATCCTGGAACAGCCTTGTGGCCTCTGACCACGGGTACATGAACACGTGTAAGAACATGCTCCTTCAGCACTTTGTCCAGCCAGGTGCAAGCCTCTCAGCACAGCCCACTGTCTGCCATCAGCAGGTGCCCTACACCTCCCAGGTCCTATCTCCCCTTGGCCAGGCCTGCCGGGCTCACGCACGTATCTGTGAGCTGCACTCTGCGCAGATCTGGGAGATGCACTCTGTTTCCCATGTCTTGCCAATCCCACACATCTGATGGCAACTGAACCAAAACATCACTTTCTGGGGGCAAACTATAGGCTTTGGAGGAGGCCTTCCAAAGAGGGGCTTATGTCCCGTGGTGTGGCTTTTCTTTGCTCCCTGAAAGAAACACTTCCAGACTTCTTCCCAGCCGGCATCAAACCTTTTAAGCTATTTGGAGCACCTCGAACTTCAGCCTTCAAATGCATTTTGTATTTATCACTTTAAAATGAGATTTAAGGTTCCTGTCATTTGAGTCTTCACTTTATTAGTGAAGAAAATGGGTTAATTTTCCTGTGGGCAGGACAGGGAAAGAAAGGGCTGTCAGTGTAGATGCCTCAAATTCTGTGCCCGGTGGGGGCTGGAGGTCCGGGAAGTCTGTGCTGGATGGCGGCAGCAGAGGTAGGAGTAGTACGGTTGCAGTGTGTGGCATCGAGGTGGGGGTCTCAGATCAATGCAGAATGGCCTGTCCAGAGCTGCCAGAGAATAGCTGGCCACAGGCAAGGGAATGGGTGACGAAGCACTCAGGATGGCTTTCCCCTGTCCTGGCCCCGAGCTCCCAGACACAGCTGCCGCTGACCTGCAGCAGGAGTTTTAAAAGGGTAATGCCTACTTCTGCTGTGCTCTGAAGTAAGTCTTCACTAAACACTAACTCATAAACGACCCTGGCCCTTTATCTAGCATCAGCTGGCTTGGTCCCACATCTAATGCACAGCAAGGATTAAAAAGAAAGTGCAGCAAGCCGGGCATGGCGGCTCACACCTATCATCCCAGGACTTTGGGAGGCTGAGGTGGGAGGACTGCTTGAGGCCAGGAGATCAAGACCAGTCTGGGCAATACAGCAAAACCCATCTCTACAAATTTAAAAGAAGAAATAAATACACCCCCTGTTTTGTTGTTGGATAGACGAATACACCAGAGTAGACATGATAGGGTCATCATCCCCTTCAAAGAAGTCACCATGGAAGGCCCTGTCTTTATTCACTGAGACTTGAAATATTTCCTTGAAACTGTGGTGGGGGTGGGGGGGGTCGGGGGGGGGTGGGGAATTCCCTTCTAGTCAGTTCCCAACTCATGCAAAACAACTAGTCATTATTTTATAGTCCTACTGCCTTTTGGTCCAAAAACAGCATAATCAATCTTGGCCACAAGTCATTTGGAACCAAGACTGGCAATGGTTTCCAAAAATCACATCCACTTTCAAAGGCCAAAGATTTATCACCAGTGAGGATATTCAGAAGAAAATGCTAGAGTCTGAATATGAGTTCACAGTGAACACTTTGAAACTGCGCAGAGCAAAGGCAGGATCTTTGGAAGAAGTACACAGACTCCCACTTTGAAGAAGACACACTGCATCTGTAGGAAAAAGCCCGGTTCTCAATGCTTCTTAGTCATTGGCGGGGTTGGGGAGGGAGACACACACACACAGACACAGACACACACACACACACACACACGGAGACAAAAACCAACGGGAAGAGACTGACACCCTCCCCCTTACACACACACACACACACACACACACACACACACACACACAGAAACAGAGATAGATTGAGAAAAACAAATTCTTCATTTAAAAAATCTTGGAGGTAAAATACAAGGGAGGGAAATAAGAAAGGATTTTTTATAGCTTCATACCAAATACATTATGGATTCAACGCTAGGAAAACATTCACCATGTCAATGTACAACAAAATTAGCATCTTTAAGATATGTTTACCAAGCAGCAGGGAGGTTTGTGAGTCTGGGCTGGGCTTGCACTGGCTTGAAAATCGCCCTACAGATCCTCCGTGACCCCAACATACACGCCATTTCCAGGCAATTCTTAACTGTCAGAAATCTGTCTTCATGAGATTTAAGTCCTTCCCCTCCCAAGGTGCCCTGTCTAACCCTCGCTGTCCCCAAAATCTGTACATGGAGGAAGACACAGGAAGGTTTGCCCTTCAACAGGCACAAAAAGCAAGCTCCAGATTTGCTCAACTCGAGTCAAACGGGCTAAACACATCCAGATGTTCGAATGGTTCTGGAAGACGAGGCAGAGCCCCTGCACTCCCATGGCCTCCTCCAACAGGAGCCTTCTCCCCACTCCCTCGGAAGGCCAGGGAAGACCTGCCAAGGCAAAATGGCTGTTCTCAGGGACAGAGAGATGACTGCGAATGTTCCCAGGGAACATGGCATCAGGAGCACACCAGAAAGAGCAGACCCACAGCCAGAGAAAGAAGCGATGTTTATCCACTTGTGAGACATCTGGAAAATGAAAGAGGCTACAAGCCATCTTTATCACATCTCTGTGCATACAAATACACCACGGAAAATTACAGATCCCTCTCATCTACCAAATGAGCCATAATAACCCCACAGGTTTTCCCCGAGTCCTTCAGATGCCCCGCCTTACACTGTTTATCATGAGGGAGACAAGTGGAGAACCTTGGAAATGTAAAGGAAGATGAGCCCATGCCTTTCAAAGAGAAAGGGCCAGAGCAGGGAAACTCTGATCATGGCTAATTGGCCCGTCAGGGTCCCGTCCTGGACAGACCTAGGTAAGGACGTCTCTAAAGAAAACGTCTCACCTCCGCTTGCCACGGAGATTTCTAAGGTTTGCCCACTGTCCTTTTGTAAGTGCCTGCTGGGCAAGTGTGGAGATAAGACGAGTATTACATTATGATGCTTCCTCATGCATGAAAGTCTATTTTAAAGAGAGTCTGGAGGGGGCCATCAGGAAAGAAGAGCCTGAGCAGTGGAGGTAGAAGGAAGGCTGCTTTATTTAGAGAAGTCTCAGCTACAGAATAAAACTGTGCTTTACCTGCAAAGGAAAACTCATTAAAGTTTCTCTTTGGTTCCAGAGAAAGAAATCTACAGCCACAGAATTTCAGAGAAACTGATTTTATTGCCCATACACTTTTCACTTTGTCCTCTGACTCCACTCCGACTTACATACTAACTTGAATATATATGTAACCCCCCGCACCCCAAACCAAGATGCCACTCGGTCATACCAAATAACCATTGGCATGGCTTTAACCTGAAATTTCATTCTCTCTAGGTTTTTACTCCCCTGGCAAAAGAGTGAATAGCCTACCAAGTTGTACACATTTCTGCTTAAGCAACTCTGGCGAGGCATTCTTTTTAAAAGCAAGGAATACCTGAATATGTTAGGCATGGGAGTTTTCCTTGTTAATTTGTTCAGTAAGTCTGGAAGGCCCCACCCCTTTTTATTAAATAGGAAAACACGTCAAGGAAAACGTAAGAATATACCAAAACTCCCAACCTTCCCTTATGTCCATTCTTGCTCTGGGGGTTTCTAGGCCCCAGGTTCTCTATCCACCTCTCTGTAACTCTCTCTGGCTCCCTTTTCTTCTCCCACCCCATAAATCTCAAGGGCGTCATTCACCCTACCTGATCCATGGCCCCCACCCTGTCCATCTGAGCTCTCTCCCCTATGCAAGAAGGTGGCAAGAAAAGCCATGGCCTCTCTGTGCTCTGCTGCCAGGCCTGTCCCCAGAGCACCAGCCTCACTTCTCTGCTGTTGGTTTCCCATGATGTGGATATTCTGGGACCTCCAACCCCAGTACATCTTAACAATGACATACACACCTTCCCCTAGACTCCATTTCCACCAGTGACCCCAACCTCCCGCAGTTGCAAGCTTTACGCTCTTGCTCGGTCCTCCCTCTTCCAAGCTACCCCATCCCATTCTATTATTTCTTCCTTTGATGGGACCCCCATTCTCCCCTTTCCTTACTTTTTCTTTTTTTAGATGGAGTTTTACTCTTGTTGCTCAGGCTGGAGTGCAATGGCGTGATCTCGGCTCACTGCAACCTCCATCTCCTGGATTCAAGCAATTCTCCTGCCTCAGACTCCCTAATAGTTGGGATTACAGTCGCCCGCCACCTGCCTGGCTAATTTTTTGTATTTTTAGTAGAGTCAGGGTTTCACCATATTGGCCAGGCTAGTCTCGAATTCCTGACCTCAGCTGATCCACCTGCCTTGGCCTCCCAAAGTTCAGGGATTACAGGCGTGAACCATCATGCCTGGCCACTTTTTCTACAACTCTCTTTGCTTCAGAACCTTAAGTTGTGACCTAACACAAGATGGCCTCCTTCCTGGCATCACTGACTGTGACCTGGTTACTTTTCCTGATGGATCACTGCAAACCTTTCATGTCTCCGACTGCCCACAGGGAAACATCCAAGCACTCATGGTTCGAGGCAAGTTACCCTGCCTTCCAACATCACATCTAGGTCCCCTCGGACGCACACCCCCAGTTGAGTCCACCAGTCAGTCATTCCACTGAATTCTCTCCAGCCCCTTTACTTAGGAAGAACATGCCTTTGTCCGTGTTCCACAGAAGGGAAAACTGCAGGAAAGGCATGAGGAGATTCCCGGGGGGCTGTCTTGAGAGGTCATAATGGGAGGGCACACAGCCTCAAGAGCTAGCAACAAGGAGGCTGGATAGGAGACCACGGGAAGGGAGGGTGCCCTGCAGGAAGAGGCAGAACCGAGAGGGCAACGCCCTGGCACCGGCCACCTTCACAGCATCATGAAGGAGGAGGATCCATGGAGGAGAAACCAAAGTCTGGGGAATTCGAGAGGTCAGAGCCATGGTCAGGGAGAAAATTTCTGTCAAAAACCTCTCTCCTGGCCGGGTGCGGTGGCTCACGCCTGTAATCCCAGCACTCTGGGAGGCTGAGGGGGTGGATCACGAGGTCAGGAGTTCAAGACCAGCCTGACCAACATGGTGAAACCCCGTCTCTAGTAAAAATACAAAAATTAGCTGGGCATGGTGGCGCACGCCTGTAGTCCCAGCTACTCAGGAGGCTGAGGCAGAAGAATCACTTGAACCTGGGAAGCGGAGGTTGTCGTGAGCCGAGATTGCGCCACTGTACTCCAGCCTGGACAACAGTGAGACTGTCTCAACAACAACAACTAAAAAGTTGGTGCGGTGGCTCACGCTTGTAATCCCAGCACTCTGGGAGGCCGAGGTGGGTGGATCACCTGAGGTCGGGAGTTCGAGACCAGCCTGACTAACATGGAGAAACTCTGTCTCTACTAAAAAAAAAAAAATTAAAAAAAAAAATTTAAAAAATACAAAATTAGCCAGTTGTGATGGTGCATGCCTGTAATCCCGGCTACTCAGGAGGCTGAGGCAGGAGAATCGCTTGAAACCAGGAGACAGGTTGCGGTGAGCCAAGATTGTGCCATTGCACTCCAGCCTGGGCAAGAAGAGCAAAACTCTGTCTCAAAACAAAAAAACAAAACAAAAAACAAGTCTCTTCCTAAATCATAAGCGCCTGTGAACATGAACCGCATCTTATGCCTTCTCTGCCCCTCACCCCAGACCCAAGACTCAGTGACTACGTTTTGACTGATTGACGGACGAACGGCAGCTCTGGGGACTGAGCAATTGCTCTGGGACTTTAAAGATCTGGAGTCTTTTGCTGATGTGTGCAGTGGCCTTGGGCTAGCTGACAAATGTGCTGTTTCTGTTATAAAGGAGGGCTTGCAAAACCTCTTATTTTTTAATACATGTATTATATATACATGGCAGAAACTGCCTATGAGCAAAGAGAAGAAAATACAAATCACCCACTGTTAACATTTCAGTGTTTATTTTTCAGACTTTTTCCTAGCAAAATGTGTATGTGTGTGTAATGATACTTTTAATAAAAAAAAAAGTACATGCAGAAGATATAGTAAAGAACACTTACTAAAGTAATTTGCCAACTCCTTGTGCCCTGATTTATTGAGACTTCATCCTTAAGTATGTATCACTATTGCATAGCTGAATATAACAAAACTCCCCATCAGCTCTCTTTCATTCCTTGGACTCACATCAGTCTCTAAGTCACCCCTGAACTGTGATTTATATGATAGCTTGGGAAAAGCCAATTGGGGACAATCAATGGAATAGACGGAGATAGGCCTGGAGAATGTGCATGAATTAAAAGGAAAACTCCATTGTAATAGGAACAAGATTCTAATCACTACACCTAATTACAAAGAGGAGTAAATCACTGGAAAAAAAAAATTAAGTGTCTCATACAGAACAAACAAAGCAATTAGTCATAAACAGAAGCTCAGGGCTTGGTAAGCAAGCCAGAGCCCAGACCCAATCTACCAGCTGTGCATCTGCTCCCAAGACCACTTTGGGGTCATGGAGGGTGGGCTGTAAAGTGAGAGTAGAGCTTGGGTATGTAATGGTGCTGGGGAAGGGAGGGTGGCCGGCTCCCAATACATGCGCCTCTACACGCACACACGCACACAGCCTCATCAGGACCTCTGATCACAGTAGTGACCCAGCATTAGATGCTAGAAGGCTTAAATCTACAGCCCAGACCTTCCTGCATGGCAGAATGATGAGTGGTGATTTAATATATCTCAGAGTCACCTTCTTCATTCCCTGTCTGTATCCCTCAAACAACAACAATAATAATAGCAGCTAATTCTTATACTAAATTACTGTAGATCTGACACTATGCCGGGCATTTCACAAAGCTATCTAGTTCAATTCACACATTAGACCTTCAAAGGAGGCACTATTATCATCATCTCCATGTACCAATGAGGAAACTGAAATCCAGAGGGCTGAGCAATTTGGCTAAATTCATCCTGCTTATGAGAAGAACCTGGATTTAAACCCAACAGTGGACCCCAGAGCCCGTGCTCTTAAACTCTGCACCACGTCACCTGTAAGATGAGAAAAGTTAAACCCATCTTTTAATGTGGTAAAGAACCAGGTGTCAAGTGTGAAATGCCAGGTGCAAGTGGACTATTTCATAAATGTTGACATGATTCTTAGCCCTTTTCCTATTGGTTGCCCCAACTCATTCCCTCTCCCCTGGGGTCTCCTTCCTAAAAGACCCTTGGAGAGCCCCATATTGCTGGTGGGCCCTTCTGAACCTTGTACTGTGTACCTGCCTATACCCCAGGAGTGGAGGATGAGGGGAATCTCCTGCTCTTGAAACCCAGGACCCTCCTAGAAACTGGCTATGCAACCCGGAGGTGAGCTCTGAGGGCTTGAACTTAGCAACTGTCTCTACTATAAGTTTCAAAAATTGAAATAGACCTGTAATAAATCGTTGTCCTGCAGGGCTACACAGTGACTGGAGTTATCTTAAATATATCATCTGACACAGAAAATCTAAATCTTCCTGAAAAACCCAAGACACGTAATGACTGTGTCTATAAGGGCAGGCTCTCCTGAAGGGTCTGTGAATAAAATCTCCAGGAGCGGGGGCTATTCTAGGTCCATCTCATTGCCAGTGGCTGAACTTGGTTTCACCCTGACAGTAGTGAGGGGAGATGAATCAGCACACGTACTGTTCATTTGGTCATTCTAAAGAACTTCCCTGAGCATGCCAGAATCTGTTTTAGGCACTGAGAGAGATGACTTGGAAAAATCAATCTAACAATATTCTGTGCACAGACCTACAGGGCTGGGGTGGGGGCAGCCTGGAGGCAGGACCACCCTTGAGGGCTAAGCTGCCTTCTTAAGAGCTAACAGGGCCTGGCCCAGGGCTGTGGGATGAAGAGTGAGTCAGGTCCTTATTGATGAAGACACTTCCCCTCAGTCTAAAGCAGATGATAAAACAGGAGCTTCTGGCTGAGCGTGTGAGGCAGTAAACACACAAAAGCATTTGTTTTGACACGTCTGGCAGAGGGGCTCAGCTCAACACAGCAAACTCTCTTGCAGATGTCCTTAGTCAAGCCGTTTCTCTAGACTAAGGCCCTGCAGTGCTCAGCTTGGACCCTACCAGGGCAGTTGAGGGCTCGGGCCCCAGGGCCACAGAGACACGGCTTCACACCTTACACTCAGGAACCACACGGCGATCTTGGGCAAGTGGTAGAACAAGTTACCCTCTGAACCCCAGTTAACAGAATGTTCTTTATGGGGGAATGAAATGAGGTGAAATGAGATGGTGTGACAGAGCATTTACACACATGGAAACACACAGGAAATACAGGCTCTTGATGCTGCTATTATTATTATTAATCATATTGGTGATTTTTTTTTTCTGTTTTTTGAGACAGGGTCTCACTTTGTCACCCAGGCTGTACTGCAGTGGCACAGTCATAACTCACTGCAGCCTTGACCTCCTGGACTCAAATGATCCTCCCACCTCAACCTCCCAAGTAGCTGGGACTACAGGCACACGCCACCATGCCCCAGCTAATTTTTTTTTTTTTTTTTTTTTTGTGGTAGAGACAGGGTGGCCTCAAACTCCTGAGCTCAAACAATTGGCCTGGCTCAGCCTCCCAAAACGCTGTGATAACAGGTGTGAGCCACCGCACCTGGCTAGTCTTCTAATTTAAAGGCCACAGTTGGACTTGTCCTTCATTGAGTGCCCTGGTCTTCAGAAGAGACAGGACAGTGCTCTGGGTAAAGCCTGGTCAACACACACAACCTACAGACCCGGGTGGCCCTTCCTCTCCTGACAGTGGTTGTAAAAAATCAGCTGCTCGACCAAGCGGGCAACTGTCCACTGTCTTCCTCCAGAGCTCGCTCCTCCTCTTACCAGTCCACTCCACCTGGCTCTTGCCTCCCTGCACCCAAGAGTCTATATGAAAGAGAGAGAGAGAAAAAAAAAAAACACAACTCATTTCATACAGCGCCAAAGAGAGATCTGAGGTATAGAGCCACCAAGCCCCACCTGCCCCCAAATGTCACCTGGACAAGCTAATTGGTGCTGCCTTCTTTCCCCTTTTCTCACATCCCTCAGGATATGAGTTCTAATATCCACTTAGGATCTGAGTGACCGTAGGCGAATTACTTCGCCTCTCTTTACAAAGTTTCCAGTTTGTAAAATGGTGATAATAAGACCGCCTACCCCTCCTGAGCGTGTCTGAGAGTGACCACATGTGGCAGACTGCATTCTCCTAAGATATTTCCATAATATCTCCCCGATGCCACATGCTATCTATGATAGGAGCTCAATACGCCTCCAATCCAGAGGTGAGCTCTATGTCCCCTCCCCTTCATTCTAGTTGAGAATTTGAGACTCACTTGTGTTGTCTGACCTTTGAGGTTAGGTAAAAAGAAAAAAAAAAGTGAACACGCTTCTGCCTTGTCTGTGGAAACATTGGTGCTCCAGCCCTAAGCTGCTGTATAAGGAGTCTGACTGCCTGAGGCAGCCATGATGTAAAGAAGCTCAAACCAGCTCATGCAGAAACACCATGGGGAGAAGTCCTGAGATCCCTTGGAGAGAGATGCTTGGTCAGCCCCTGTTGTGCTAGTTACAGCCACTAGAACTGCAACCTCATGTCTGACTGCAACCTCATGAGATGCTCCCAGCCTGAACCACTCAGCTGAGTCCCGCCCAAATTCCTGCTCCATAGAAACCACGAGAAATAACATAATGATTGCCGCTGTTGTAAGCCAACAAGTTTTTGGGTGATTTGTTATGCATCAATAGACAACTGGAACACCACATATATAAAAACATGCTGTAAACTGATGGGTAAATATTAAGAACTCCAAATGCTATCGTAACTTTTACGATTATTTCCTTTTCAAGTCTGCCCTTGATTTTGTCTTTAGAAAAATATGTGTGTTGTGGGTGGGGTGAGAAGAATGCATACAGAATTGCCCTTAGCTGCCTTTCTTTTATTTTTTTAAGACAGAGTCTCACTCTGTTGCCCAGGTTGGAGTGCAGTGGCACAATCTCAGCTTACTACAACCGCCACCTCCCGGGTTCAAGCAATTCTCCTGCCTCAGCCTCCCAAGTTGCTGGGATCACAGGCATGCACCACCACACCTGGCTAATTTTTGTATTTTTAGTATAGAGGGGGTTGTGCCTTGTTGGCCAGGCTGATCTCGAACTCCTGACCTCAGATGATCCACCCGCCTTGGCCTCCCAAAGTGCTGGGATTACAGGCATTAGCCACTGTGTCTGGCTTTGCCCTTAGCTTGAGGGAAAAAAGCCAATTGTCACCAAATGGATGGTGTCAATATGTAAAATGACTTCTCAATTCACTTGGTGGCATCTTTTAGAAATAAAGGTTCCATGAACTAATTAAAAAGTGAATTGCAACTAGGGGATTTCCCCCAACAAAGCCAAGCTAATTCTACCCAACGATCCTCAAAACACGCTGGGTACTGCAGAGAAGCTGAGTTCCCTGCACAGCACCGGAAGAAGCCACTTCAGCTGCCCACGGGGAAAGAAGCGATGTGTTCCAAGCATAAGAATGTGGACATGAAGCCTGGCCTTCCATCCCACCTTTTGGTACTGGGATTGGGGAGACGATCTCCACCGACCACAAAATGCGCGTGCCTGGGGTAGCCAGGTGCCTCACAGTTCAGAACAACAACTTTCGCGTTCTCATCTCTGTAGTTCCTGGGAGCAAACTGAGATGGTAAAGCCGTCAGCAGCCTAGGTCCTCATCATCTTGACAGATACTTAGCTATTCATTTAAAAACAAGCAAGAGAACAAGCGTCAGCTGTATTTTGTAATTACTCCTGGATAGGACTGGGAATGCTTTGGCATAATTGGGGTATTGAGATTTTTTTTCCCGTTTGAAGGCCTTGTTGCAGCAAGAAAAATACCACGTTTATTCTAATTAAAACCAACTCTTCTTTTAAATCATCGCAGCAATAAGAAGGCAATTGGTGATGGATATTTACTTTTTAAGGGTAGCTGGGGTAACAGCTACTAGGCCCAGATCTGCTGTGTTGAACGTATGTCCTTCAGCATGGAATTCTCTCACTTGCAGGCTCAGTTCTCTCATTTATTAAATGGGAGATATGAAGAAAATCCCACATGTTCCCTTTGGCTCTCATTTAATTTGAGGTCATTCCTCCCACTTTTTGTTACCCCAGCCCAGTAGGGTATAATGTACCAAGGACCAGCTCTCTTGGTATGAAGAGTATTTGGGGACATGTGGTGTTCAAACGAATCCCTAGACCTCCATGGGAACACCAGGGCTGGAGCTGTCGTCAGCTTGTCCGGACAGTGCAGTGGCCCCCAACTACCTGCGTGTGCATCCGTCACACCTGGTGACTTGTTAAATGCCCAGCCCAAGCTGCTTGCCCCTTCAGCAAGCGTGTTTCAGTCATTCTGGGGTGGGGCCCAGGAATCTTCATTTTGGATAAGGGTCCAAAGTCATCTCTGATGAGGTATTTAGAAGACCATACTTTAAAAAAAGTACAGGTCTAGCTGAAAAGTATGGCCTTCAGACGTAGAAATACGTAGTTGTCTTTTTGATTTTCCAGCCACATAAACCTGACAAAGACCCGACGTTCCTGAACCTCTCTGTTCCCAAACAAGTGCAGCTCCCTAGCACTGCTGGAGAGTGGGAGGAGACCACACCCAGCACCTTCCCGGTTCACTTCCCGCCACACACAGCTGCCTGCCAAAGACCTGTTCCCTTTCCTCGCTTTACACTCAGAGTAGCTTTTCAAAAAGCACCAGCGCAATGACCTCTCAGAAAACAAGTTTGGCAGAAAAAGCCACATTTAAAAGGGTCCAATAGGCTGGGTTCGGTGGCTCATGCCTGTAATCCGAGCACTTTGGGAGGCCGAGGCAGGTGGATCACCTGAGGTCAGGGGTTGAGACTAGCCTGGCCAATGTGGTGAAACCCTGACTCTACTAAAAATACAAAAATTAGCTGGGCATGGTGGCAGGCACCTTTAATCCCAGCTACTCGGGAGGCGAAGCAGGAGAATCGCTTGAACTCGGGAGGCAGAGGTTGCAGTGAGCTGAGATTGCACCATTGCACTCCAGACTGGGCAACAAGAGTGAAACTCCATCTCAAAAAAAGAAAAGTTAAAGGGTCCAATAGAAACACTTTGGCCATTTAAAATGGCCATACCTCTCTTGGTTAACAGTAAGGCGAGGAGGACAGCTGAATTTAGCCACCAACAAAACAAGTTGTAATTGTACACCTGGCAGGTGGATAATGAAAAATCATAATAAAAATAGTAAGAAGAGGATGATGGTCCCTATAAATCTAACAGCATTTCTAAAAGCCTTTAGATGCCCTGCCCTGTTCAGGTGCTGAACTGTCTTGTTTCCATCCTTCACCCTTGGACTTGACTGGGAGTAGGGAGGAGAATGAGCGCGCTGGAGCCAGGGATGGGGAAGGGCTGCGTGCAGCACTCCCGCCTCCTGCGCGATCTGTCCTCCCGGAGCACAGGGGGATGTGGTTTACCTGAGTGCACCTATTTGCAACCAGACACCTGGCTTTGACCAAATGTGACCAAATGGCTGACAGAGCACATTAGCTTGCCTCCTCCGCTTGTCAAAACAATTAGGCTCTGAAAGGTGGTGGTGGCCTCACCGGGCTGAGAAAATGCCATCAGTGTATGAGACCGTTCATCAGCCTCCTGGAAGGTTCGACGGGGCCAAGAGGGCAAATGACCTAAATGGGGAGAGGGAGACTAGGCTGGAGGTATAGGACAGGGGAGTCATTAAAACATTAAAAAACCTGAAAGTACCACGTAGCCACAGATGGCCAAAGGGATCCATTCCCATGGCTCCATAGGGCACACGGCCAGCGTGGTGCTAAGCGTAAGGGGTGGGAGTCCTGGCATCCACCGGGTGATTGACAGGCTGGCCCTCCCGCACTTCTGCTCTGCTCCGGTAACTACCCGTATTATGCCGAAATGACACAAGCGACAATAATTAAGCCCCAGATCTCTGTGGATCATTCGCAGTGATAATTCCACCTTTGTAATTCAGCTTCAGATAAACCCCTTTTGTTCTGCCTTATAACACAGATTCTAGTATCATTCAAGTATATTAACTGTAGCCTATTACTGTCACAAAAAATGCTCCCTGAGCCATAGCAAAAGACTCCCTAGACAAAACTTTATGTCATGTTAATCCAAGCTTTAATAACTATGAGGATATATAACTGTATTCTAATTGTGCTCTGCGTTCCCGCATACAAAAACAGAAGATATCAAAAATGACAGCAGCCGATCTCTTCAAATAAAAAAGCATTAATTCCTCACTCAGGGCGCTGGGATGCTGGGGTGAAGAGATGTATGTTTATCTGAAGAGAGAAGACATATGGGACTTTTGAGGACAGAGAAGGTTTAGGGGCTAGGGTGGGACCACCAGGAATCAATGCCACAAGGGTTGAAGGCTGCAGAAGAGGCTGGAAGGCAGACATGGAGACTTGGACACGGAGACTGACTTATCAAGAGAGCCAGGTCAGAGATGTTCAGGGGATAGAGAGAAGCCAAGTAAAGCTTTCTTTTTTGTTTTTTGTTTAGTTTAGTTTTGTTTTTTTTGAGACGGAGTCTCGCTCTGTCACCCAGGCTGGAGTGCAGTGGTGCAATCTCGGCTCACTACAACCCCCGCCTGCTGGGTTCAAGTGATTCTCCTGCCTCAGCCTCCTGAGTAGCTGGGATTACAGGTGTGCGCCACCACGCCCAGGTAATTTTTGTATTTTTAGTAGAAACAGGGTTTTGCCATGTTGGTCAGGCTGGTCTCGAACTCCTGACCTCAGGTTATCCGCCTGCCCCAGCCTCCCAAAATGCTGGGATTATGGGCGTGAACCACCATGCCTGGCCCATGTGAAGCTTTCTAAGGCAGCTGTGAGAATCCCTTGGTTCTTGACCCGGTTTGGACATTAACTCAGTGGGTAACCTTGGCCAAGTCATTCCCACTTGCTGGGCCTCCCTTTCTTTCTGAGGAGACAGCGTCAGGTCAGACATCTTGTAGGGCTCACTCCCTCACCTCCTCCAAGCCCTCTCCCTGCGGCCCAGCCTGGCCAGCTGATGTAAAATTCCAACCCACTCCAGGTACTTCCTAATCTCCTTTACACTGTGTTTCACTGTTGTTTTATTTAAGTGGCTCCTACCATTTTCTAATTGTGCTATGTAATTTTCTTTTTTGGTATATTTGCTGTTTATCCTATGTCTCTCCACTTGAGTTGAGTTCTGTCATGACCGGGATTTGTTTCTGTTCTATTCACTGATTTATCCCTGGTGCCCGGCATGGTACCTGGCACACAGCATGTGTTCAGCGTTTGCTGAATGACCACGTGGCATGGCCATGGACCAGGTGTGTGGTCCGGGACAAGTTTCTTCAACTCACTGAGCCTCAGTTCCTCAACTGAGGAAAAAAGAGGCAGATACCTACTTCCTAGCATTGCTGAGAGGATTAAATTAAAGAGCAGATGCAAAAGCAACTGGAATGGTGCCCAGCACTACAGAGGTGCTCAAAGCAGGTTATTTTATGGACGAAAACAACGTTCCCTATAAGGCTAAAGATGCAATTTTCACTGCTAAGACCAAACGCAGGTCCTTATGTAGTTATTGGTCTTATTACCACCACAATATACCCCTCTGCTAGAAACTCCACCTCCTCTACTTCTCCAGCTCCCAAACCCACTCCAGGTCCATAGTCTGTCTCCTGGCACCAAAAAAGAATCAAAACACTAGGCTCTTGTGGGACACTTCTGCATCATGGAGGCTGCTGGGCATGGAAGTCCAGAAGCCCACAGTGAACTTGGGCAAATCACAAACCTCCTGGCCTTAATGTTACCTTCTCTTTAAAAATCAGGATACTATATTTTAATGTGTCTCCCGTACCGCAGAGGGTGGGAATGAAATATAACAAAATGAATTGTCCAACAAGAGGAATTAGGACTCTGTTGTTTAACCTCTCTGAGCCTTGTTTCCTTATCTGTGAAAAGGGGTATCGTCATAACCCTCACTGCCTTATCGCACCCAGTGGTTGTGAAGACAAAAGAGCCAGTGGAGCTTCTGCTATGTAGAGAGTGACCAGAGGCAGAACCCCGAGGGGCCAAGAGCACTTCGTCTGTAGCAGGTAGACTTGTCCTGCAGTGCCAGCTCCCAGGCTCATGCAAACCACTTAACTTCTGCAGAGGGCCAGTTTTTTCATCTGTATAATGGGAATTAAAACTTTACCTGCTCTGCCTACCTCAGTGTTGGGTGATGCTGGGACAGATACTTCACAGCCTGTCAATCATTTTCACGCCCACATGAAAATGGCCCCAAGAGGAGGAAGAGCAGGGCGTACCTCCTACTGCGGTTTGGGCCGCTGAAGAAGGTTTTAGTAATAATGACCACAGGCAGATGAGATGATCCGATCTCTAATACTCCTTCTTGCGACTAGGAGACAAGATCAACCCGCAGCTCAAGACGGTTTCCCGCCTCCCCTGCGATCTGGAATGCCTTCATCTAGTTGGAGGGACTCAGAGGGCAACTGAATAGAATTTCCTTAAAACATTATGACCCACAGGCAATGCAACGGTGCCCGTATGGGCTGGATCTCCACCGGGCAAGGACTATCCCATGGCAAGTGTTCATTGACTGGGACCAGAATGGCCAGCCTCTTTATTGATATTTTCACCACACTTAAAAACCAAAGAATAAAAGGATGGGGAAGTGGCAGGTGAGGACAGCAATTTCATTAATCACTTCCTCTTTTGCTGAAGATCAACTATGCAACCAGATTTTATCATGAGACAGATCAGAAATCCCTAGTGTAACAGCAATCGCTCCTTTTACCTTTCTTCAGACAATGCAAAGGACATAAAAGGCCCTGACGCTCCCATTCCCAAAACTGCTGAAAAGCAACCACAGGTAGAATATGAAGCAAAGATGGTTGCTCCTCAGGTCTCCAAGGTGCCTACCTGACCTTTAGAGCCCGCTGGCCAGAACTCAGAATTCTAGTGGCACAGTTAAGCAGTGTCTGGAAAATCACCTTGGATTTTCTCCTTTTACCTAGGAGCCTGAGGTTTCTCAGCACCCACAGAGTTTACAGTGGGCTTCATTTCCCTACCCCATCCTACGCTGGCTCACTCTGTTTTAATGAATTCTCATCTCCCCAAAGTGGAAAACCGATGGAAACTGGAGGAAGAACAAAGATATTCCACAAAAGACTGAGAACCCAGGCTGGATGTGGTGACTCACGCCTATAATCCCAACATTTTGGGAGGCAAAGTCAGGTGGATCACCTGAGGTCAGGAGTTTGAGACCAGCCTGGCCAACATGGTGAAACACCGTCTCTACTAAAAATACAAAAATCAATTGGGTGTGGTGGCGGGTGCCTGTAATCCCAGCTACTCGGGAGGCTGAGGCAGAAGAATCGCTTGAACCCGGGAGGCGGAGGTTGAGATTGTGCCATTGCACTCCAGCCTGGGCAACAAGAGCAAAACTCCATCTCAAAAACCAACAACAACAAAAACTGAGAACCCAAATGGAGGTCCCTCACTCCTCCCCAGACTGGCACACCGCACATCAGACACATGGGAAAGAGGCCCCATGTAATCAGCGGCTGCTGAAATTTCTGCAATACCTATCAAAAACTATGTTTTTCCCTTGCCCATCCAGCATCAGCTGCCAAAGACTTCGATATCTATTTGAGAACCCTCAGTATTGATCAGGTCAAATGCTACAAGGTTTTTATCTCCTGATTTCTTGACCTTAAAGGGACCCAGAGGACTTACCAATATAGTAATGTCACAGTGAAAATAATTGTGGGGAAGAAAGATACTGAGTAATTTACGTTGTCCTGATTTTTACTTGTCCATCACCTTCAGTACTCATGTAGAATGTCTCACAAATCCTTCCCCCGTTTTTCATGGGGATTACTGAGACCCCGACAACAGAACGATGCCTCACTTTACTAGAGGAATACTGTCGAGAATTACAAATGAAAGACTTAAGCAATTCAGTACATTATAAGTCAGACACTATCTTTTTCATCTTTGTTAATATGTGAACTCCAGGCAGCAAATCTGTTTTGTTTTTTTTAAAACAAAAAAAGATAGAAAAGCTTTAATCACAAATGATTTAGGTGGTATCAGGAGCAAATTACAACACTAATACAGAACTCAGAGAAAGAAAATAAGTTTTAAAAGTACAAAATGATGACTTGCAGAGTAATGTTCATCTTCCTTCTGGCCAGACTTGTGGATTCATCATCCAGGGAGGAAAACTGAGGCAAAGCTGCCAGGCTAGAAAGGTTGAATGAAGAGCAGGAAGGAGGCAAACTGTGGCTTCATATGCCTGTCATTAGAGCAGTCATGAAGGCTTTGAAAAAATCATCATCATCATCATTATGGCGTTGGCCATCCTCCTGCAGGAAGGCGCAATGATTCCTGAATTGGAAGTGAGGATTGGCAGGAACTGGAAGTGAGGATTGGCAGCCATTGGTCTCTGCCCCAACTCTCCACATTTTCTCTGATGGACTCGGGCCCAAGTTCACCTCCATCTGACCCCAGGCCCTCCCAAAGAGGACCCCCAAAGGCCAAGACCCCCTGGCTGCAGGAACTCTGCATCCGGAGATGTAACATGTCTATATTCTATTTATCCAAGGTCTATTATCAGCCACAAATGCTGAACTCCAAGCTGGCTGCCTCTGCCCCAAGTGTCCTCCTGGGCTGCTTTCCAGGACCTCAGCTAGTCTGAAAAGTATTCTAGCTGCCAGGGTCAATGTTCTGCTGAATTGCAGCTATGTAGGATCTGGGTATTCCAAGAGTTAACACCCCAGAATCTCAGAGTTCCTTCGCTCATTCACTCCATGACCTGTCTACTTCAACGCCTCTGCCGGGCTCTGCGCCTGACTGCACTCTCAGAGAGGCCTCTAGCCAGGTCTTGTAATAGAAAACAGACATAGGAAGAAGCAGGTAACTCCCCACCACGGGAGAATCCGAATCAACTGACCAATGCGAGCGCTTGGCAGAAACGCTCCTGAGGTCTCAAGGATAAGCCCTTTTATCCCAGTGCCAGGACAGCTGCAAGCTGTGAGGCAATGGCCCACGAGGGGCAGTGTGACACCTCCCATCCGTCCTGCCCACCCCGGAACCCTGGCCAGGTGCTTGGCAGAAACTGCCAGCATGCCCCTTGGCTCCAAGGAGTCTGAGCCATTCTAAGTGGCAGGTTCCAAGTACTAAGCTGCTGCCCCTGGCTAAAAAAGAAAAAAACAGAGAGGAAGAAAGAGAGGTAGAGGAAGCAGAGAATGCAAAATTTCCCCCCAGAAGGCATGTCAGCTACTCAGAAAATCTGGAAGATTGGAGCTGGGATATGAGGAGCAGGCCAAAATGTTTAACCCAAGTTCTTTTATGATGTGCCCCCACAGAAACAAAACATCAGGGCATCTCACGAAGATCATGGTCGCTTCTGGGCCTATGATATCTTGAAACATGAGCCATGGTATTTTATTCCAAATATTTCTCCTTTGGCAAGGATAGTCCCTTTACTTCAGGAGCTAGGACACACAAGTGAACCCAACCCAACTGCTGTCCCATCCATGCTTTACATGACCTCTTGTAAAGGCATGCACAAGCCCTTCCTGGATAACAGAGGGCCGCTTTCAAAGCAGAGGTCTACCTTCAGTGGGACTAATCATTTAAGTAGCTCCCAAACTCTGATTAGAGGATGTCTGCAGAAGTCTTGCCAGAGGAGATTTGAGAAACTGAAACATGGTACCTGCCAAGGACAAGCCTTTTGGCACTGTAGCCACCTCAAGACACTTGGCAAATTCCATCAGGTATCAACAATAGATCTAAACACATTAGACTTAAGAGAACAAAGGAGAGGTCTCTATGGGGCCTAAAAGGAAGCCTGTTGCTAAATAAGCAAGAGAAAGGAGAATTAGCATCTACTGGGTGGCAGGCATCATACATCCACGATTTCACCTGCATCTCTAGTGCAACCCTTCCAGATAGGCTTGATGATCCCCATTTTATAGATGAGGGAATTCAGGATCAGGGAGACTAAAGAGCTTGCCCTGGGAGAGAGCCACGGTCTGTGATCTTCTGGCCACTGCCTGCTACCATTAGGTACATTCTTAGTTTTGAGTCTCCTATGAGAATTTAAAGCAAACATAAGTCGTTCATAGAGCCCAACATCTGTACTTTTCAACCACCCTCTCTTCACCCTCCTGCTCACCCTAATTCCTCTTCCTTCAAATAACAAAAACATTAGTTTGCAGTGTCCACAGAGGTACAACACCTAGAGATACTTGGACTTAGAAATAACCCACTTTGTTGCTTTTCTTCTTTCTCCCCAAGTCCTGTTTCTTAGCAAAGTCTTTATCATCTGCGGAGTGGAGGGGTCACAGGGCAGAGGTAAAAGCCTTCAGGGTCCTCACTCCAGCTGGGTTATGACCTCCCCTTCTCCAAGAACCCGAAGGTAAACACGCATTAGAAGGGCGGCAGGTGGTGGGGGTGGCCAGAATGCATAGCACATGATAGCTGGGTCGCCAGTGTCTGGGTCACCAGTGTCCGGCACTGTGCCTGGCACACAGTGGGCTAATATGGATGCTGCTACTGATAAATAATTGAGAAGGAGCTGCATGTGCCAGGGAGGAGTTAAGATAGAGATGCTTCTGAGGACAGAAGAAGAGGAGCCAGTGCTGGTTGAGTCCCCCCAGGCATGCAACCCACAGAGGTTCTGGGAAAGCTGCTGGGCTGTACCAGCTGGCCCCACCGGGCTCTGTCCACTGAGGGACTGGCTGTGCCAGGAACCTCCTGGCCACTCTGGAATTCCAAAGCTCATGGTCAGAACCCCAGGGCCATTTGGCTGCTTCTTCCTTGCTTTCAGACCTGCTCTTCTCTTCAGTGTCTCCCTCTCTTCCTCTCTTGCCACAAGCAGCTGGGAGCACCTGCTCCTGGACCCCCAAAGGCTCCAGCCCTCACTCCCCTTCCATCCCTCCCCGGCTGCTACATGCCTCTTTAGGGGCATGTTCTCCCTTGCGAAGTTCCATCAGACCCCACGACCAACACCACATCCCTGCATCTTTCATAAACTCATGGAACTGGGAAGCAGGAGAGACTCTTGGAGATTTCATCTGACTCCCTTCTTTGGCAGATGAGGGCTACCTGGGTCCCAGAAACCATGTGGCTTGCGGAAGTCTACTCAGCCAGTTGGCAACAGAGCTGCGACCAGAACCCAAGGCTCTTAATGACCCTTAATGACTCTGATGACACATAAATTAGCATGAGGGGGCTGCATCTCTGGGCATGGGCTGAGAGTGAAGGCCTTGGGACACTGCCTGGCTCCTGGCAGTGTGTTTCCTCTCCAACCGAGAGGCACTCATGGGAAGGGTACTTTGGAGCGCTCTGCCCGCACATCTGATCTTCCCTCTTACCGCGTCTACACACCACCAGCTCTAATATGCTGTCATTTTGCAGGATCTGAACACATTTTTTTTTTATATGGAGTTTCGCTCTTGTCACCCAAGCTGGAGTGCAATGGCGCAATCTTGGCTCACTGCAACCTCTGCCTCCTGGGTTCAAGCGATTCTCCTGCCTCAGCCTCCCAAGCAGCTGAGATTACAGGTGCACACCACCACGTCCAGCTAATTTTTTGTATTTTTTTGTAGAAACGGGGTTTCACCATATTAGCCAGGCTGGTCTCGAACTCCTGACCGCAGGTGATACGCCCACCTTGGCCTCCCAAAGTGCTGGGACTACAGGTGTGAGCCACTGCACCTGGCCAGGATCTGAACACATTTTTAAGCTGCGTTTCTGGCTCTGAAAAGTGAGAGGTCCTCACCACTGTACCCCCCAAACTAAGGGGAAGAACAAGTCTCCTAGTTCATAAACACTTGGCCCAAAAGGTAGGTGGGGTTAAATATGTCTATGTATTTAAATACGTAATATAGTAGGAAAAAAAGACCTGCCCAAGGATAGGAAATTTCAACCATTGCTGATTATCTTTCATTATTCAAGCAAGCTTCCGCAGATGCTGAAAGGAGGCGGATGTTTAGGAGGTATGGAAATATCATTTCCTCCTGGGACGAGGAGAAGGGAGCTGGTGTCGTTATATACCAATGAGCTTCCCCCTGGTTGTTTTCTCCAGTAATCTTAGTACCGCCCTCTGGAGGAATGAGGCCAACTCTGGGACCAGCATGATCGTCGGGACAAATGAAGGTGGCTTGGGCTGCTGCCCTGGGCTCCAAATGGGTTTTCCTCCAGCTCTCTCCTTCTAATCCCTCCCACACACATTTCCTGGGGTCCTATCATGAGCCTGGCACAGAGCTAGGCACTGGGAGGAGTTCACCTTCTAGTGACATGATGGACAGGCAGGCAAAAAGTAACCATAAAGCACCGGGCTGTCTGCACAGAGCGGGCACCAAGCACTATGAGAATAGAGGGAGGGAGGTGCAACCCAACAGACTGGGTCGGGGAGGGAGGGAGCTGGCATGTGCGCAGATGTCTGTTGGCCGAGGGATGGCTATGGGAGTTCACAAAGGGAGAGTTTCAAGCAGAAGACACAGTCCTTTTAAAGAGATGAGAGAGAGGAAGGGCATCCAGTCTGGTATGGTTAAAGCCAAGTGCGTGAGAAGGCAGAGGCTTGGAGAGCGCACCTGCACCTGGGAGGGCCTCATCAGCCTCACCAAGGAGCTCAGGCTTTCCTGGGGAGACGACAGGGCTGCTGCCAGGTATTGAGCAGGGGAACAACATGGCCAGCGCAGCTTAAAACCATCCCTCTGGCAGCATGGAAAGGGTAGACCAGAGGAGGCCAAGACTGAAGGTTAAGAGAAGAGTTTTTGTCACTTGAGGGATGAGTGATGAGGAAACGGGGGCCACATACAACTAGGGAGAGAGGCAAGTGGTATTTTTAGGGTGGAATAGAAAGATTGATAACTGGAGATGTGGGGACAGAAAAAAGAGAGGCATGGAGATGACAACTCCCAGGTACCACTAGGATGGAGCACACAGGAACAGGATCTGGCCAGGCCACTCACCTGTGTGGAACACATGGCTGGCTCTCAACAGCGCAGGCAGAATTCCCAGCCCGGCATCAAAGCTGCTATTATCTTTGCAGTCTCATGAGCTGGCCCCACAGAGCACAGTACTGGTCTTCTCTCTCAATGAGCCTCCTCCCTCACCCCGTGATCTGAAGTCCCCTGCACTTCCCACTTCTGTACTTCACTTGCTCAGGCCATACTGCGTGCCTCTGCCTGCTGAAATGCCTAGTCTTCAAGTGAAGCTCAAATGGCAGCTCTTCCCCTCCCTACTTGGCTGGGTTTTATCTCTTTCTCTTTTACAATCCCAAAGCACTTTGCATGCACCCAGTACTTACTTTCCTTGTATTATGGTATCTGTCACTCTCTCACCCACAAGACTCTGTGATCCCTGCCAGCAAGGACATGGACAGCTTGGTTCATCTTTGCAGCCCTCGAGGAGCTTTGGACAAACTAAGTTCTCGGTAAGTCTGACAATACACTAAAATATCCGAAAAGACACTAAAAAGTCTAGGAAGTGGAGATAAAAGAGCTCTTGCAAACTGATTCTCCTTCCCACACTCAGGATGGACCACCACTTATATCCTCCCAGCTCGGAATTAACAACAGACTTCAGAATTTATTGTCTAAAAGGCAACCTATCCGGAAGAAAAACAAAAAGCCTGATCACCAATGAATAAGCTTTCCAAACGCACATACAAGGAAGATGAGTTTGACAAAGTGGGTAATACAAATCCCATATATTATTTGCATAAAACATAAGGAAATCACTTGCAAGTTCTCTGCAAGAGAGAGGTTATATAAACACCATTTCTTTCATGATTCCAATGACCCAAACTATTTTCGGAGCCCCAGTTTAGCAGTAAGAAAGCCTTGTTTGTGCTGGGTTAGGTTTTTGTTTTGTTTTGCCCTTCCCTATAGAAAGGAGACTCAGCTCATTTGGATTAACTCAAGTGAAAAGAAAGCAATATCTCTGCTCTAATTCCACAAGGCTAGGAGAGAGCCCCTTGTAAATTCATTTCTGGTTCTCAGACAAACGCTTGTGAACCTGTTGATTAGAGGGAGGGTATTGTCTGCATTTGCTAGGGGTAAAAATAACCCTGTGATGTTCCTCCTTCACCAACCAGGCAGCCAAAACACCGCTTCTACTCACATGGGTGTTCAAAGTCAGAGAGCAATTTGCATGAGTGGAGAAAACTCATTTCAGAAGCTGTTATTCTGACACTGCATCCTTGGGAGGTGACTGAGGGAATGAGCCTGGTTGCAGAAACAGACCCCCTCCCTGCAACACCCCAAAGGCTTTCCCTGGAGAGGCAGAGGAGCTGCGTCTGTTGTGTTGGTGTGGTGTGGGCAGTCTTGGCCTGCCAGAGTGGAGTGGCCTCAGAACACAGGTGCAGATTTGTTCCTGTCCTTCACCTAGTAATGCCCTCCCCTCCATGGCCAGAGCAGGGGGTCACTGGCTCATCCTCAGCCTGAACTCCTGCTTCCTTTATCCCTTTGACTCTCACAGTCTTTATGGCAACTTTTCTCGAAGCACATTCCAAGGAATACTGGTCCCACGGAACCACACTCCTGTGGTCAAATTAACCTCATCTGAGGAACTCAGCATGCAGATGGAGATTCAGGAAGCTCATCACTTCATATCAAAGGCTTTGTGAAGGTCTGCAGGAAGGGAGCCTGTTGAATGCACGTTTCCCCAACTGTCTGAATCACGGGCCCTTCCTTCCCGAGCAGCTCCATATCTCGCAAGGAAGATGCATTAGGGAGATCAGTATTCCTTCCCTTCCATGCTTAGCTCCCATCTGCACAATCTTTTGTTTCTATCTGTGCAAATGAATCTGTTTTTTCTAGATACACAGGCAAATGAGAAACATTAAACGACAGACCAACACAGACCCAAGAAAGCTTCAAATGTTAACCAGGCGATCTTTAGAAATAAAAGGATTTAAAACTCTCAATGTAGTAGACATGAAAGTAACCCAACAGAGATAACTGAGGGCAACGTCCCTGTCCCTCGCTGTGAAACGTGTGCTGAAAGCAACAGTGTGGCCTGTGGCTTCACACCTAGACCACCCTTCCTAAGACTAGACTAGTCCAGGTCAACCTGTGTGAGGCTGGACAGGAAGGCTGTTCTTAAATGGGAAACAAAATCCACTCTGGGAACACACGTTTGAACTGGAAACACTCAGCTATGCAGTGAGCTGGCACTAAGGGACGGACGGGCCTTGCGCGAGGCACCCTGGGAAATTCAGACACAGAGAAGACATGAATCTGCTCAAACGCTCAGCCTCCAGTGGGCAGAGGGACTTGCCTGTGCAGGAGTGGCACAGATAAAACCCAGAGGAGTTTACAGAAAGGTGAGACCATGTTTCCCCGGGAGAGAAGCAGGGAAGGCTGCACGGAGCAGGTGGCATTGGAATTGGGTCTTCAAGCACAGGTAAGAGTTCTGATGGGGTGGAAATGGTGGCATTGCTGACATGAGAGTGACAAGAACAACCATGGGTGGTCTGAGAGAGGATGGAAGAAGCCAGGGCCGTGAGTAGCCCAGTAGGGCTGGAGAAGCTGGAACTATCTAGGGAAAGGACACAGGGCATGCTTCACAGAGGGTCCAAGCACTCAGCAATAAAGACACGTGCTTTCTGAGAACTCTCAGCTTTCTTCGGAGGCCACGGGGAAGCAGAGGAATGACATGAACACAGTTGTTTTTAAGGCACACTTCTCTAGTCGCAGTTTACTGGATAAACTGGGTAGAGGAGAAGTGTACAAAGAAGGCTGTGGTAACTACCAAGCCAGTCTAATGAAAAACAGATTTAGAATCTGAAATAATCAGAAGAAAGGAAGCTATTGAGGCTGATAGTACTGAGTTCTGAGGGGGAAGAGATATTTGAGGAATCTACAGAACATTCCAGGTGAAATGTCCAGGAAATCACTGGTCTTCCAAGCTTGGCATTTCCCCAGAAGGAGCCAAGGGTGGAGGTACAGAGATGGACCGACTCACCTAAAGGTGATGCTGGGGGTGGAGGTGGAGGGAGAAGATGCAGGGGATGAAGCCCTAAGGGCATCTGCCTGAGGAGCAGGGAAAGAGAAGCAACTGCTAACGGAGGCCAGCAACAGTCGCAGCGAGGAAGGAGAGCCAGAAAGAACAGCCTGTCAGCCAACAGCCTAAGGCGGGGTTAAACAAGGGCTCTGCAGCCAAACTACCTGGGTTCAGATTCCATCCCTGCCACCCAGTATGAGAGACCTTGGGAAAGTACCTCCATTTCTCCATTTGTAAAACCACCTCTCAGTTCCAAACCCACCCTTTTATACTTATTCTCCACTAGACCTGGGACCCTGCAAACCACATACATTTTTGATTTGCCCTTAGCTCCCTGGTAAGCTCTGCCAACAGCGTGTGCTAGGGGGAGACCCTAAGACTAGAGGAGGAAGAGGGTCTTGCTCCCTCCCATCTGCTGCCTGGGGGCTTCCTATCAGCTTGTGGTTCCTGTGAGCATCACCCCAGCAATGCTTCTTCATCCCGGCAGTAAAGGTGCCTTCCCGTACCAGCAGCTGAATCCAGCCTGTAGTTTCTCCCAACACTTGTAACCAACAACACAGCACCCAGCCCCTCAGAGACACAAGCACCAAGGGCCCAGATCCCTCCTCAAAGGCCTTGGGTTCCTCCTCCAAACATCTAAGTTTTAGTCTTTCCCTCATCAGCCCTAGGTAGGGTAAGGGTGGTGGCTTCCTGTAGTTGCTACCTCCGTAGTACCTGACAGCAGTGGTTCTCAAAGTGTGGCCTCCCAAAACAGCTGCGTCAGCACCACTCAAAAACGTATTAGAAATGTGAATTTGGGGGGTGGCAGTCATTTGTGTTTGAATAAGCCCCACAGGTGATTCGGATGCACCCTAATACTGAAGAACCAATTCCTTCATTTTCTTTTTATTCTTTCAGTTAGTTAATTTTACATCCCCATGAACACTTGCTTAGTTTAACACTGTGTACAAACAACTAGCATATTTTCTTTCTTTCTTTTTTTTTTTTAAAGCAAGTTTATTTAAAAAGTAAAGGAATAAAGAATGGCAACTCTATAAGCAGAACAGCTCAACTAGCATGGTTTCTATACTCTAACTAGACTCCAATCAATGCAAGAGGGGTAATAGCACCTACCTCCTAATACAACACTAATACTTATTATCATTACTGTATTAGGCTACAGAAGCCAAAAGCAGAAATTAAGAAATGTTATGGCCAGTAGAATCAAATATACAAGGATATTGGATTAGGTTATTGTTATTGGCCTTTCAGAGCAAAGTTTTAAAATCGGATTTGAGAAAAATCTCCCAGCATGCACACATAGCCGGACTCTCAGAAAATGCTTCCTTTTTAGTCAGTTCCTACATGGATGCCATGCAAAACCACTCCATCTATCAAGCTGTTAGAATGAACTGCTAAATTCTTAATAGTCTCACTCACACAAAATGTCCCCACAGTCCAGCGCATCTGGGGGGTCTAGTCTTGACTTGCTAAATGCAGGCACATTCAGATAGCCTTCAGAGGTCCCCATAACAGCACTGCTGTCTACAAACAGGGAATCTATACATGTGAGAGGCACAGAGTCTCTGGAAGTTAAAGAATGAAGGGACTGAGACCCAAGAGATGAAGAGATGAAGGAACTTGTCCAAGGTCACACTGTCACCGAAGTCACAGCCAACACTAGCATCAAGCTTCCTAACTCCTCTGGCATCCAAACTCCCTTCCACACCATGTACATGAATGACAGACTTGGCCATGGCAATATATTTTGTAAGTACAATAATTTAACAAGCAGCAAGAAATCAAACTGTACATGGGTAGAGAAGGACTACAAAAGTAAGTCTGGGAAGAGCTTAGGAAGGTGCACGGCTGTCGGCAGGCAGTTTTCTTTGCCCATCAAAATAATAAATGAAGTCAGGCATTTACTGTAGCGTGAACGCCAAAGCAACTGTGAGCCGACGGTGTTTCCAACAATCTCGGGAGACAGGCAAGCCACTCCAAGACAATGCATTCTTAATGCCTTCTTAAACAGATTCTGACTCAAACCCTGAGACGGTTGGGTCTCTTCCAAGAAATGTTAGCCACTGTGAGATATCTCTTTCAGTTCTTTCCAGCAGATCTCCTTGGAATTTGCCAGATAAACAGGCAATTTATCATGTGGCCGAAGGTTGTACGTAATGCATTATCTGCCTTCCACCAGGATTTGTGCATCTGTGTAAGGCCCCTGGTTGGGCCAGTGGACCCACTCGCCTCCATCTTGAGGTGCCATAGCAACATGAAATCAACAAGGAGTGAACTGTTAAATGAATAATTTACTGATTTCATAAGAAGCTGTCTTGCAATTTATAGTTCTATTATCTTTCCTACCCGTGTCTTAACTCCTTTGTATAAAAGCTGCAATCAAGCTGAATAACATTTGAGAATCTAATAAGCATATACCACCCTGTACCCAAGCCGATAGCTATGGATTGATTCTGACAGCAGTTATGTTCCTTTGAGGCCGAGTCTTACCACTGTTGCCTTTTCCTTGCCCCTTCTGCAAAGGGGTAAAAGTTAGGGAGCAAATGACCTCCAATAAGCTTCACATTTTCAAATGAAACATTTTTCTTCTTTGGGATATTTGGAGCCAGTCAAGGAGGAGTTGAGTGGCATTCAGAAGTATTATGTGGAAGAAATATCATCGACTACAATCTACCAATTGTCACTTTAAAAATTCCCAAAGAGACCTAGTTACTAGCAAAGGAGAAGGGGGGAGAAAAAGCAAAGTATAGTTTCAATGACAATTGTGGTATTTTAAAGGCTCTTTCAATATCATCAGTGATACCATTTTAGTGGCAGAAGCACATCTTGTCACTCAGCCTCAATTTAAAGGATATTTATGGAGAAGACAATACAATGAAAGCAGACGTATTTGCTGACTTATTTATTTGGGTGGAATAGGTTACAGATTATTTTGGTTCCATGCTTTTCAGCAGAATGGATATATCCTTTTGAAAGACATTACTTGCCGGCTGCTACTCTTCAGTCTCTTCAAGGAAATCAAGCTAAGAAGCAGCAACTACTAACAACAGGGAAATGCAGGTTTTAATACCTTGTCACTGAAAACCCAGATTTCCTTGCACCTAGAATGGTTAACAGCCTGGGGACATTACTAAAGGCATTCGTAATTACCATGAACCCAGAGGAAATGGGTCTTTCTCCAGTGCCTTGTGTATACCATCCTGTACTATGAGTCACTGAAATCCTACCTCTCCAGTCTTCACATCCTAATGGTCACTGGCAATACAAACCCACTCCTTTCACTGTATGCCACTAAGGAAGAAGTTCTCTGACTGTATTCCTCATATTTGGGGCCAAGGCTAAAGTCACCTTCTTGTCAATGCTCACCTAATATCAAGGAACCATGGTTCTGTGACTGGGGTGTGGGCTGGCATGAAAACTAACTCATGCCAAGTGACCTAGGCAAACATCATGGCTTCAACGCTAGCACAGCTTGGCCCAAAAGGTAGAAGGTGGCAATTCTGAGAACATAGGATTTTTGTGCTAAATCTCTTTCCCTCGTCTATTTATAGTGCCTCGTCTCTGCGGCTGAGGTCTGAAACCCAGCCAAGCTCAGGCAGAGGTAGGCCTGTTAAGTCCTGCTCACAGGATCCAATCTCGAAATTCTGAATGTATTACTCAAGGGCTTAGGGTAAGGCAGATACTCTGATGAAGGTGACAAGAAATCTCTTCTCCAGCTTCAAAACTCTCCTGCTGCTGGTTGGAGCCTGAACTTCAGTTAATGTCAACACAAATCCTGTTTATTGGCCTAAGAAATATTAAGAAAGTTATAGCTTTTGGGGGGTTTTGTTTTTGTTTTTAAGGGTTACATTGATATCTAACATGCCAACATTAATTCTTCATATTTTAACTTTGCTAGGCTGATATTTAAAAACAGCTTTTTCTCCTGACAAAAGAGCCTTCGTGGCCGGGCGCGGTGGCTCACGTGTGTAACCCCAGCGCTTTGGGAGGCCGAGGAGGGCGGATAACTTGGGGTCAGGAATTCTAGAGCAGCCTGGCCAATGTGGTGAAACCCCATCTCTACAAAAATGTTAATACAAAAATTAAAACGAGCATGGTGGTGGGCACCTGCAATCCCAGCTACTCAGGAGGCTGAGGCAGGAGAATCGTTTGAACCCGGGGAGGTAGAGTGAGCTGAGACTGCGCAACTGCACTCCAGCTTGGGTGACAGAGCAAGACTCAGACTCAAAAAAAAAAAAAAAGACCTTCGTGAGTTGGTAATGTGAAGTAGAAGGATAACGCATTTCAGTTATTCTGCCCTGGGTTTGAATGCTGGCAGAACGTTGGATATATTCCTCAATCTCCACAAGCTGCAGTCTCCCCATGTGTAAAAATTAAATTCCCACTTCTCATACCTATCAATGAGGATCAGATGGATCACGTGGGAAAGTGCCTGTCTAGCCCACGGTAGGTCTCGGGATGGCAGCTCAGATGTGGCCATGAGAACCTTGCTGTCCAGCTGACAGCCCACCATGAAGAACAAACAAAAATACAAAGTTCAGTGGCTCCAATTAGTACAGATGTGACTGAGTCTGTCACCGCTGCTTCGCTTGACTTGAGAACCAGAATTTCTAATCCTGATTCTTTTGATGTGTCCTTCCTGCTCTTCATTGAAAGAAATGGTGAATTTCTCATAATTCAATATAATTACCGTTTACGATTAAACCTTAAACATAAAAATGGAGTATCTGGGCTGTTTTACCCAGAGCAGGGTTGGGAAAACAACCCATTCTGAGAACGATACAATCGGGAACACTGAGTCCGGAGAAGACAGTGAAGACTCAAAGGCCAGGGCTTATTGTCCAGGAATATGATGACATATGGAGGAACCTACGCTCCAGGTCAAGCTAACCTTTCCCATCTCCAAATCCTCCATGCCCCAATATACAAGGCAAAAGGGGCTGCCTCTCCCTCAACCCCAACGCTCAAAGCCCCGTTCCCCAAAAACGGCTTGAAACGGTGGAGCTGGTCTCAGAGTGTCCTTCATCCCGATTGCTGTCAGTCCTCCCAACCCCCCCCGCAGCTCAAGGCTCTCCATCATTTGTGAGGCTCTATTGGCCGGAAGGTTCCACCCTGCCAAAGCACTCCCACCCCTTCCCTCTAGTCCTGTTCCTTATCTGTTATCCCCCTGGGGCACACACAGTCTTCCACTTGTTTGGCCGGCAGCCCTTTGCCAGAACTAAGCTCCATGAAAGCTGGAGTTCTGTTTTCCACCCCAGCGCACAGGAAGACATTAGCACACAGCACACACTCACTGACTATTTAAATGAATGAATGAATGAACAAATGCAGTAGCAAAGAGACAAAGTAGCGACTCTCTCAAAGGTTAAACAGTTCAGTCTTGCTTGTTTCCTAGAGAGAAGAAATCAGTATTTCAGCAATGGTGGGGGAACAAAAGCAATGAATGAATGGCTTGGCCTCTTGCCCATGGCCAAAACCAAGGCTGCTTTGCGCTAAAATCTAGAACAGGATCCCTGAATTCCTTCCGACTCTGAGAACCACTGTGTGCTTCTCCCAGGGCAGTCTGAGACCTCACAGTGGCCTTCGTCATATCTCTGGCTCAACATGAGAATTCAGAAACCGAATGACATCAGTGCTGGCCTTGGATGTAACAGGGAGACGTCAGTGGTAATCTGTCTATCCCATTTGGTTTTGTCGGGGAGATAGTAGTACAATGCGTGCTTCAGGGGCCTGTGAACTTTCCTTTCTTGAGAAAAGAAACTAAAATATCTGGCAGTGCATCCTAAACGCTTCAAGTTCTGTAATTTGAAACAAAGCACAAGAATTAAGTAACAAATAAAGGCTTCTCTAGTGCTTCTGCACTGGAAAAGTATCTTTAAAGATGTACATCAGAGCCAGCAGGGCACCCGGGATTCTTGAATCTGGGGCCCACTAGGCGCCATCCATTCTGACTTGCAGATTCTGCCAAATGGCTTCTTCTCATCAGCAGAGGCCAAGCTCTGCCAGAGCTAAAGAGGGGGCCCCTGGATGAACTGTCTACTGGCTTTTGGCCTGCAGCCAGTGGGCCCGCCATCAATGTGCCCAGTGTGGCATACCGTCTGCTGAGAGACTACAGAGCACGTGAGGAGATGACCCGAGAGCTTCTCTGGGTGGGCGAGTCTTCGCAGGAGCAGGCTGGGCAGAGGCTCCGTGCTCTCTACATGCTTAATCTACCCTCTGAGCTGCAGCCAGCATCCTAGCAGGGGGGGAGAAGAGAGAATAGCTGTGGCTCTCTCCCCACTCCTGGAGGTGCAGAAGGGGCTGGTTACGTGGACTAAACCAAGGCTTTGATAGTCTCTTGCTTCAAATGCCTTCCACTCATGACTGCCACTTGTTCCTGACCTTTCTGCCAGGAATCACCCAGGAGGGACAGGGAGGTCAAATCCCCAACATCTAAGAAGAGAAAGCTTTCTCCCAGAGCCCTCGAGCCTTCAGAAGCGGTTCCTTTTGCCAACCTCTCCACCCCCAGCACCCAGCACCCAGCCTTCTCTTGGGGCCCTCCCTGGCTTAGTCTAGTCCCCATGGGTGCATTTTGCATCAATGCATGAGCAAAAGTCACTTTCAGAGCACTCAGTAGGCTTTGTACAAATGTGTACAGTCTTTGCAGGGCTAGGGGGTGAGGGCCCATTCTAATTTTCCCCTGCTGACATCAACATCACTTTGCTTGCGGGAGGTGGGGAAGGAGGAGAATTCTAGGAGATGGGTTTTGGTTAACTACAACTCTGTTGTTTGATCAAGACCATTTCCGGAGCAGCGCAGGGTGTCAAAAGGAAACCCATTTGTGATCAGCAGTGTCAAGGGTTTCGAGCTGCCAGGCTCACTGGCAGTCAGCTTTTGGTGAAACTGCCAGATGCTGAATCCATTAACAGGCAGTTGTGCCAGCTTGTCAAGAGATTCCTTCTGTGGGGCCCACCTGCTGTGTTTACCTCTCCAGAGTTCAGATAAACAGCTCCCTGGTTCCTCACCCTCCAACACACACACGCACGTGCGCGCACACACACACACACACACGCATACACAACACAAGTGAATGGTCTAGAATTCATCTTCTGACTCTACCTTGCCTTTCCACAGTTAAGGCCAGGCTCAGTGTGGTGGAATTTTTCTGTCCCCACTGTGAGAAAGTCCCTGTCTCAAAGACTTGCTAAGTGTGAGACAGCTGGTCACATGGGGGTGAGGGCTTGGAAAAAGAAGAACCTTGTTTTGCAAGCTTTAAATGGGGAAGAGAGTGAGAACAGACAGGTCTAGATGGGTTGGGGCATGGGGATTGGGAGGAGAACCAGATATTTCCTTACTTGGCTCCGGAAAACCCATGACATTCCCATGTGATCCTCAACAAATGATGGAGCCTCTGTGAATCTCAATGTTCTCACCTGTCAAATGAAAACACTGTCATCTTCTAAGAGCTGTTGTAAGGGTTAAATGAGGTAATATATCCAAAGTGCTTAGTTTGGTGCCCAACCCTCAGCCACGCTGAGGTCCTAAGGCATGGCAAAGCTGTAAGATGGAAGGAACCTGGATCCTTCAATCAACCGGTATCCTCGAATCACTGCACAGAAGAAAAGGCAACCAGGAACCTCTGTACTGAACTGTTAAGTGGGCAAGAAACAGACTTCTGTTGTGTTAAGCACTGAAATTTTGGGGTTCAGTTATACCGGCAGCTAGCACTACCCAACTAATACAGGTAGTAAGAACAGCTTGTTTGGGATTTGCACCCCAGTAGGCCACTCTAGACAAAACAGTTGGATAGTTGAAGGCTCCCACCTATGTGAGGGACCCATTCTGCTCACCCCCAACCTCCACCCAGGCTCAGGGGAAGGTGCCTGGAGGTTCCTAATGGGTTGCAATGCAGTGTGGATGCAGAGGAGGGGAGGGAAGCCTCAGCTTTCCTTGACTTCTGCTCAGAGACCCTCAGGAAATATACAAGGCTATTAACTAGAGGGAGCCGCTGATGTAAATCAGCTTGGATAGCCCTATATGTTGTGAGTGGCAGGCACTAACCGTTTGCATGACAAACCTCCTACAAGATGCCGGCTAAACTGCCCTTTTGTGCCAATTAAAGATTCTCCAGAACACAAAGATTACACACCATTCTGCAGCGCTGACAACAATAAAACAATTTTAAAGGCTATTCAGATCTTCAGTTCACAGCTGACATTGTCGGGAGGGGGAGATTGTCTGTGGCTTTGTTCTTTGTTGTTGTTGTTGAGTCTAAAGACTTAACCAAGGATTTCTAGGGGAGGATGGGAGATTGGCAGACAGGAGTTTCAAATGCTTCTTGGAGTTTTTAAAGGAGAAAAGGAACAACTGATGTTCTTTTCGTGTATGTATATGTGTGTGTGTGTGTGTGTGTGTGTGTGTGTGTATACACAAGCATGCATCCACACATACACACACAGACAACATTCTTTTCTCACTAGCTCCTTTCTGGGGCTCCTCAGAAGGGACTCCCAAGGAATCCTAGTCTCCCCAGGGTTCTGAAACCCTGAGATATGGGGTTATAGGTGGCACTAGCAGATATTTTTGGTACCAATTAATTGAAACTATAAGAGCAAAGGCCTGGAAGCCTTTCTTCATATATTTGTTTTAAAGGTAAATTTTCGAAAGCAATAAGAGATTTGAAAAAAAAAAAGTCTTCAGGTTTTCAGAAATGCGAAATGCATGCAGGCCCTCAGATGAAGCAAGGGGGAGGTTTATTTTTGGTGACAGTACAGTACACTACCTATCAGGTCCTGATAAGGAATGACCAGAAGTCCCACAGATACCACTTGGGCTTTATTCTTTCCTCTCTTGTGTGCACACATGTGTCCTTGGGGCACACACGGACACTCACCCACGTTCCCATCTGCCATCCAAGAACCAAAAGTGAGCATCTGTTACTCAGCAAGACTGTGAGTGTCCCACTCAACTGGGACCTCTGTGAGAACAGGGAGCCCACCTTAGTAGTTTTGGTAAATCCTTCAGCTCCTGAGCACAGCAATAAGCTCCTGCCTGGGGTTTCACTCTTAGTCCCCACACCTTACAGTGCCTTGCACACCACAGATGCTCAATACACAGTTACTGCGTATTTGTTGAATATGTGTTGGCAACACTGGATCAAGCACCTCAGATGTCCACTGATCACCTTAGTATTCAAAAGTAGACAGAGGCCAGGCACGGCGGCTCATGCCTGTAATCCCAGCACTTTGGGAGGCTGAGGCGGGCAGATCACTTGAGGTCAGGCATTTGGAGATCAGCCTGATCAACATGGTGAAACCCCATCTCTATTAAAAATACAAGAAAATTAGCCAGGTGTGGTGGTGCATGCCTGTAATCCCAGCTACTTGGGATGCTGGGGCAGGAGGAGAATTGCTTGAACTCAGGAGGCGGAGGTTGCAGTGAGCTGAGATCGCGCCACCGCACTTCAGCCTGGGAGACAGAGCGAGACTGTCTCCAAAAAAAAAAAAAAACTACACAAAGTCATATTCCCACATAGAGTAACAGTATGGGGCAGGCACTGGGCAGAAGAAAGGACTTAGGTTTCAGGTAGTGATTCTCAACCAGGGGCAATTTTGCTTCCCAGGGGACCTTGGCAATGTCTGAAGACATTTTTGATGGCCATGACTGGGGGTGGGGCGCTGCTACTGGCATGTAATGGGTAAAGGCCAGAGATGCTGTGAAACTTCCTACAATGCACAGGACGGTGTCCACGACAAAGAATCATCTGGCCCCCAAGGTCAGTAGTGCTGAGGTGGAGGAGCCCTGGCTGGGAGCCTGGTCTGCCTGAGTTGAACAGCTCTGCCACTTACGAGCTCTGTCATTTTGTGGGGGATGTTCAACTTCACAGGGACTCAGCTTCCAGATGGGTACAATGGAAATTGTTATAACTACCTTGCAGAAGGATGAAATGAGATGCTGAATAAATGAGCACGTCTAGACCCAACTGCTGTGAATACCAGTGCACATCTAGAGGCCCCAGGAAACGGTACTGGTGGCCCATTTCCAAGGGGAGAGAGGGAGGAAAAAGCCTTGGATGCTGCAGGTCAGCAAACACCCCCAACTTCGCGTGAGAGTTCTTATATCCCCTCATCTGCCTCCGTCCTGAACTCTGTCCCCTGAAGCAAATTCATTCAAGAAACATCTTCCCCATAAAGAAGAGGAGGGAGAAGGAAAAACAAAACCAAAAAAACAGCAAAATCATAATAAGTCTGGGTCAGCTCCCATCAGCTGGTTGTGATCAAAACCACATTCATATTCAGTCTGCTGGGGCTAAGCGGAAGGCTGCAGACCATCTCAGGAATGTGAGTTCCCAGCCACTGGCCACCTTCCCCTGCAAACTTTACAATGAGCGACTTGCAGAGGGCCAGGGAGCAGGCATTCTCCCCTCACCATCACTGGGCACCTGTCCAGACAAGGTGGGTAGTAGCTGGATTCCAGGGGCACCCAGAACACCCTCTGTTCTCAAAGGGCCCCTTCTTCCTGCACTTCAGTGGTGAGAGGAAGGTTCCAGAAGAGAGGCTAGTACATAGCTTCTGCCCATACCCTCCCCACAGAAACAATTAAGGAGCTCAGGCTGTGGCTGCCAAGTTCCTCTGTCCAATTTGGTAGATATTTTAATAGAGGAGGAGAATTCCCAGAGGCCCCCCAACGGAAATGCCCCGTGTCAGGGAATGTTTGTTTTCATTTCCTTTTGCCGTCAATGAATTCTACTCATGGCAAAGGCTCCGGGCTGGATCAGATCCACACAGAAGCTAACCAGAAGCATTTGTGCCTTGAAATAAATCTTCCTTTGGGGAATGAGTTATATATACATCCGTGTGGAGGGACCTATGTGCACATACTCACACACGCATATATATTATGCATTACAGACAAAATACACGGGCAAATCCCCAAGCAGGCAGCCCTAAGCTTCTGGGAGGGAAGGCGATCCGCCCATTAGCTTCAAAGGACATTTAAAGAGAAGTGGAAGGCCGGGCGCCGTGGTTCACGCCTGTAATCCCACTTTGGGAGGCTGAGGCGGGCGAATTGCCTGAGGTCAGAAGTTCAAGACCAGCCTGGCCAACATGGTGAAACCCTGTCTCTACTAAAAATACAAAAATTAGCTGGACGTGGTGGCATGCGCCTGTAATCCCAGCTACTCGGGAGGCTGAGGCAGGAGAATCACTTGAACTCGGGAGGCAGAGGCTGCAGTGAGCCGAGATGGCACCACTGCACTCCAGCCTGGGCGACAAGAGCGAGACTCCGTCTAAGAAAAAAAAAAAAGAAAAGAAAAGTGGCTTGATGGGAAAATTCAATGATGGATAGCGTGCCCTGTGAGTAGGGAAAAGGTTCAGGAAAGCAGAACTTGCTGCAGGGTAGAAGGCAGTTCCGTGTGACGGGACAAACAACAGCCACCACCACATAGTGTTTACGACGTACCAGGATCCACGCTGAGTGTTTCACACCCATGGCCTCCTGTCAACCTCACAACAACTCAATAACAACAGTTATTATTATTACCACTAGTACCATTCCCATATTACATACGAGCAAAATAAAGCTCAGAAACATTATGGGGCTTGCTAGAGGTCATGAGGCCAGTTGGCAGCAGAGCTAGGATTCAAGCCCAGATGGGGCTGGCCCCAAAGGAAGTCTCCAGTCTCTAGGACACTGGCCCCCTCCCTTCCCATCACCTTCAATTAGGGGTCAGAAGGCATTGCCCCTCCCCCTGCCTACTATGGCTAGGCTTTTTGTCTTCTGGAACCCCTCAATCTCTACTCCTTCACTAATGGGATCTGACCTGCAGGGCTCCTCCCCAGAACTGCCCTTAGGGAAAGCAGGCGGGGCCGCTGCCCCCAAGCTCATTCTGCCCCCGCCACAAGGAGGTGGGTCCCTGGACTGAGCATAGGTGCGCTTGCCAGGCAGTCCATGAACCATCTCTCACTCTAAGTGTTCGTGAGTTTATATTAGAAGACTTCTTTTGTGAGATGATAATCCCCTCCTAATTTGTCTTGCATAGGCATCCATCATTTCGGCTCTCAACCTTGCTTAAAGCAAGGTCCACTCACAGGCAGGAACTGGCAGCTACTCCAACACCCTGCTGAGTCTCTCACCCATGCCCCCTGTGTCAGCGAGGGCACGCCCACCCACAGCAAGAGAAGCTGCATCTCAGCTCTGCGGTCCTTAGCCCCTCTGCTCCTCCTCAAAATCTAGAGGACAAGCTCCTCAGGCAGGAAGCCTCTGAGTGAGAAAGGGGCCAGGCATTTTGTAGCTGAAGACATTTCCCCTCTCTTCTCCTCCTCTCCCCTCCTCTCCCCTCCCCTCTCGTCTCCTCTCCTCCAGATGCTGATGGTTTCCAGAAAGCTGATGCTCTGGGGCAGGAGTGGACCTTGAAGTCTACTGCAGAGTCAAGGGCTGAGAGGGTACTTGTCTGGAGGAGGAAAACAAAAATGTTCAACAGCAGGGCCCCAGGCTGGGGGCGGCACGGGGGTGGGGCAGGGGCTTACAGCTGCACGGTCTCCTGCAGCTGCATGCCTTCAGCTACTCTGGGGCTCAACTTCTTCATCTGGAGAAAACAAGAGTAATACCAGCCTGGCCTACCTCACGGGATTAGGGAGCAGCTCAAATGTACTCTTTAAGGCATTTATGACCAACAGGTCACCTGTGAGTACCATGCTTGTACACAGAAAGTGCTCCATAAAGTTCAAGACCAGCCTGGCCAACCCTGCCTCTACTAAAAATACAAAAACTAGCCGGGCACGGTGGCAGGTGCCTGTAATCCCAGCTACTCAGGAGGCTGAGGCAGGAGAATCGCTTGAACCTGGGGGGCGGAGGTTGCAGTGAGCTGAGATTGTACCAGTGCAATCCAGCTTGGGCGACAGACCAAGACTCCAGCTCAAAAAAAAAAAAAATGTGCTCCATAAATGCCACAGGTTGATGGCTGAGTCTGTTAGCAGAGCCAGCTTGATTTGAGAAGCCTTGGACAGAGCTAAAGGTCAATACAGAAGGCACAAACTCAAGCGCCTCAGAGGCCAAGCAGGGGGCATAAACAAGAGAATAAGGGATAGGGTGTGAGGTGAGCAGCCACCACCCCCAGGGTTACGTGCCACATGGGGTCCCCAACCTCTGCTCTAAGCAAGGTCTTCAGATGGGCCAGAAGCAAGCTTGGGCAGAGCTAAGAGAGCAGAAGCATCATAAAGAGAATGCCAATAGCCATCCCTCCTAGGGTGGTCACTCCAGACCAGGCACTGCTTACTTTACTGGCAAGTCACTTAACCTCCATACGCGCCCTATGACGTAGCTACTGTTATTAACCTCATTTTGCAGATAAGGGAACTGAGGCACAGAGAGTTTAAGTGACTCACCCAAGTGACAGTGGTGGGGCCGGGATTTGAACTCAGGCAGTCTCGCTTCAGGGTCCGCCTTCACTTTACTGCTTTACCACCCTCTACCCGCAGCAGCTGCTGGCTGCCAGGAGCACTGCTGTCTCCATCCCTGCTGTGGACAGCAAGGCTGATGCTGCCCCAGTGCACACAGTCAACTATTCTTTTACCCTACTCTGCCAGCTAGGTCTGGGGGAAGCTTTTGGGGGACTCATCTATTCATTTTATATTCAGTGTGGGCCAGGCAAGGTGGCTCATGCCTGTAATCCCAGCACTTTGGGAGGCCGAGGAGGGCAGATCACCTGAGGTCAGGAGTTCGAGACAAGCTTGGCCAACATAGTAAAACCCCATCTCTACTAAAAATACAAAAATTATCCAGGCATGGTGGTACACGCCTGTAGTCCCAGCTACTTGCGAAGCTGAGGCAGGAGAATCACTTGAACCTAGGAGGTGGAGGTTGCAGTGAGCTGAGATCACACCATCGTACTCCAGCCTGGGTGACAGAGCAAGACTCCATCTCAAAAAAATAAAAATTTCAATGTGAAGGTACTATATGTCAGTCAAAGCTGTGGCAAGGCACAGGGAGTACTAAGTTGGTGAGGATAGAGAGGCTGCCCTCAAGGAGCTTATACTTTACTGGAGAAGCTAGATCAGGGGTTACAATACAGAGGAGTGTGTGCTAGAAGAGGGAAACCGCAGGGCAGCACCTGACAGGCCTGCAGCCAGCCTTAGGGCAGGGGAAGGGCTTCCTGGGGGAGGCAGCACCTGAGCTGGGTCCTGGAGGATGAAAAGGCATTAAGCCAGAGAAATGGGAAGAATATTCTGGGCAAAGAGCTTGATGCAACATGGCATCATCAGGGGTTCACAAGAGGGTTAGTGCTGGAAAAGCAAAGAAGTCCAGGTGGGCACCACAGGACAAGGGCTCATGGGCCATACAGCTGTCTGGATTTTATCCCAGGGCTACAAGCAGTGGAATGCAAAATCAGATGTGCACTTCAGAAGCTCCAAAAGCAGAACCATCTGGAAGAAGGGAGACTCTGGAGATGGGGACACTGAAGATGTGCCCTCTCCCACTAGTTGAAAGAAACTTTCAGCTCCTGCCCTTCTCACCTTAGTCCTAGTCTCCCACCAACCCTTCTCTCTCCCCCAGTCTCCCTGCTCTGGATAGAGGAGGTTCACAAGCCAGGGCCTGAAGATTAACAGAGCTTTGAAGCCAAAGAGGTGACCCCTGGGTAAGAACCCAAATCCCCTGTAAGCCTTAACCCTTTCCTCACCTCCTACCACAGTCACGCGCTCCCCATCAACTAAAACCTGCTTGGGAGACCATCGACTCGGCACCCTCATCATCTGTGTCTAAGTGTAATGGAAAAAATTGACTGTTTGCTTGGTGCATTAGGGCATGACACTGTTTACACAGAAATAATAGCCCAACTGTGATGGGTTCTAAATCTCCATTACAGTGAAAGATTTGAAGGACTAAAGCAGTTAGAAAAATAATTGGTTTTCTTGTTTAGTTTAAAAATCCTTTATGCTTACAGACCATGGACTTCACACCTCCCTTCTTAAGGGCTTTAAAATAGAAAAGAACAGGAGCTAGGAGATGAGGCAGAAGTCGAGGGCTTCTGTTTTTCTGGAAGGCTCCTCTGAGCTGACAAGGCCAGGGCTATTCTGGATTTCAGAGCACAAAGAGGCTCTTAGAGCCAGCCATGGTCTCCTGAGGCTTTTACCAACTTGAAAGCAGCCTTTCTCCAGGGCAGAAACGAAGGTGAGAGCTGGTCTGGGGCAGCCCGTGTTGGAGTTTATGCCCAGGGGAACATGCATACTGACAGCTGGAGGAGACTCAGGGCCTCTGCTTTCAAGGGAGGAGAAACTGTCAGAGGGTCAGTTACAAGAACAAAAGGAGAAGGGAAAAGATTCCATCTCAAGGAGAGAGAGGTCAGCTAATGATTCCTCTCAGGCACCTTACAGCATCTCCCCAGTGCTCGCCATCCTCAGCTGCTATTTACAACAGGGCACACAGGATGCCCGGATGAGGCCCAAGAGACCCGCGTTCTGGGCAGCCACTCTACCACACCGACTGCGTCCCCCGGCATTGATGACAGCTCAAGACCTCAGCAAGACGTGTGCTGTGTGCCCGAACGTCATCTCAGAAGCCAGGATTCTTCCTATCTCTTCCTCAAGAGATGTCAGTCCCACTATCTTCAGTAGCAACAACAATAAACTCCATATGTATTGCATTCGAGTGTAATGTTCCAGCCACTGCTTGTTTCTTTTTTTTTTTTCCTGAGACCGAGTCTCACTCTGTCACCCAGGCCAGAGTGCAGTGGCGTGATCTCGGCTCACTGCAACCTCCGCCTCCCGGGTTCACGCCATTCTCCTGCCTCAGCCTCCCGAGTAGCTGGGACTACAGGCGCCTGCCACCACGCCTGGATAATTTTTTTTTTATTTTTTATTTTTTGCATTTTTAGTAGAGATGGGGTTTCACTGTGTTAGCCAGGATGGTCTCGATCTCCTGACCTCATGATCCGTCCGCCTCGGCCTCCCAAAGTGCTGGGATTACAGGCTTGAGCCACCGCGCCCGGCCGCCACGGCTTGTTTCTAAGGACTCTGTGTGCATTGTCTCGCTGCATTCTCACAACACCCTTAGGTTAGAGACTCTTTCCTCCATTTTACGGATGCGGAAACTAAGGCCTTAAGAGGTTACATAACAGACAGTAAATGGTGGCACCAGGGATTCAAACGCAGCCCCATCTGCCTCTAGAGCCTGAGCTCTTATCCACCACGCTTGACGTTGCTGGGTTTGAGACAACGACTTTAGTTGACAGACCACACTGCCAAGGAGGTGACCTTTGTTGGCTGGACCCAGAGAGGACACACCTGGCTCTTTCACAGGGAACTACCAGATCCCTAAAAATGGTCCAGGGAGTGTCAGCGTGCAGGTCCCTCAGAGAGAGAGGGGGAATGCCAGAAGGGGTGCGGGGTGGGCCGTATAAGTGCAACACTATGCTTTTAAAAGGAAAGGGTGCTATGAGAATGGCCTTCCTGGAGGGTCAGTCAATAGAGGCATTTGTAAGTGTTCACGGAAGACGGTCGGGATTCCCTGGGACCAGTGTCCTAGGGGTCCTGGATCACCCTCTCCACCTTCTAGGGGCAGGCCCAGGGAATGCCCTCTGGTTGGGTACAGCACAAGGGAACGAATACGAATACTAAAGGGGAAACCAGGTGCCTGCCATCTCTCTTTCCTTCCTTCCATCTACCCATCTGTCCATCCATCCACCCATCTAGCCATCTTTCATCAGTTCTTCCTTCCTTTCATCCATCCATCTACCCATCCATCCTTCATCTGCCCTTCTACCTGTCCATCCATGCATCCATCTATCATCTGTCCATCTATCCATCCATCTGCCATTCCTTTCATTCGTCTAACTTCATATCCAGCCTTCATCTATCTTTCTATCCGTGCATCTGTCCTTCCTCTTTTCCCTTTATCATCCATTCATGCTTCTTCCTTTTTCCCATCCATCCAATGCTTTTCAAGAATGCACCATATCCCAGGTACAATCATCTCCACATGGCCAGCCAGATTCCTGGCCTCAGGACTGCTGGGGGCGGAAATGCATACCCACCTGACAGTTCTTCCAGGAGGGGCAATGCCTGTCTTCAGGGACAGAGACTTGGTCAATAAGAGGTATGTTTATTTTTTCCCAATCCGTGCACCCTCATCTTAGTCTAAGCTTCTGGCTACCCAGAGACCTTCTCAAGGTGAGTAGGGAGGGATGATTAAGTTTCTCTAAGAAGAAACACAGTGACTCCACATACAAGACATCACTCCCTTCTGCTCACAAGATAAGGATCCCTTTGAAAAGAGTTAATAGGATGAAAAATCACAGCAGCCAAGATTCCCTCCACTCTCTCATTAAACTAAAGAGCAGGGGGCACAGAACTCAGATGAATGAAAAAGACCTTAAGTTGGTCTGACTTAAGACCAGTATCTGAAATATGATTTTCATTTGAAAGTTGGACCTAAATGTTGCCGACAGCAACCTTAAAAAAAATCAATAAAGAAAAGAGGGGATGAGAGTATAGTGAGAAAAATGCAGACACTTACGAGTTCAAGACCCTGTGGGACACTCCTGAATATTTTAAATATCTTGGGGAAAAAAAAATGAAAATAGTTTCTCTCAACTTAAACCAGAGAAGGGAGTCTCTTTCTAGTCTGCAAATCCTTTGAGGCAATTCTTTAAATTATTTACCAGCTTTTTGATTATATTTTATGGTGGGGTGGGTGGCAGGGGGAGGAAGAGAGGAAAAAAGAGCTGGGCAAGAAGTGGGAGAAACCCGCTGCTGACATTTTCAATATCTGTCTGGAATATTTTAAAAGCCCATGTCTGTTTGAAATTGCACAGTCTTGGGCAACAATGGACTGCCGCCTCCCATACAGCTTTAGGTCATATTTGCATACAAAAGACCAGCTGCTGAGCAGCTATTATGCCAGGGAGCCACAGCGGGCCTGGGAGAGGCCAGGTTACCAGCAAGTGTAAAGAACCCACAGAGACCCCATTAATTTTTCAGGAATTCTCAGGCCCTGGCCTTTGAAAGGCCAGTGGGGAGAAATTCCAGTCAGAAGCCTCCCCACAGTCACTGCCACTGAATGTTGGGTCCAAATCGAGAAATGAAGCGTGACAGGGCCTCTCCCCTAATTACGGGGGACTCTGGTTCCTGAAGGCTGCGGTGAAAACACCCTTCACAGAGCGTGGTGTGCACCAAGCCGGGGAGAGGCCGCCTCGTGTGCACCCGAGTCTCCCTCTGAGGTCCAATTTCAGGAAATTTATTCCAGTTGTAAGCCATTAGGTGCCAATTTTTCAAATCAACCTTATGATTCCAAAGCCATGAAAGCATTTACCGCCTAATAGACTTTGGAAACCCTTCTACGGGGCTCAGAGCTGAGCTAACGTTCTCTAAAAGCATGGCAATAAAGCTTCATGTTCTTCAGCGTTCTTGGGCCTGTAAAAAACTGATGTGCTGCTAAGTAGAGTTTGGGTTTCTGGGCTGTTCCAATCCCGCCAAGGTGGGTGGAGAGAAGGGTGGAATTCAGGAGAGCATGGCCACTCAGGCTAAGAGCACAGAACATTACCAGCCACAGAGACCAGGCCTCTGAAAAGGGAAGGCCAATACCCACCCTCCCATGGGCTTTCGGTAAGGCCCGAATTAAGGACATAGAACTATTAGCATAATGCCTGGCATGCAACGGGCTCCTTTCTCCCCTTTCTCATCCTCCACTCCACTCCAGAACCCCCAAGATCAACAGTTTGACACCAAGGGCAACTTATTTCATGGCGAACAAACAAACAAAACACAAAGCAGCTTCTGAAAAATCCCAGGCAGGGATCTACCTCATTTTCCCTGATTAGGGAAAGGGCCCCAGGAAGACCTTTGCCTTTGAAAGAGGTGTCTGCAATGTGATGTCAGCTGACTCTCATCTCAACAAAATGCCTCCTCTGTGTTTTTTTTTTTTTTTTTAAGTAGAGATGGGGTTTTGCCATGTTGCCCAGGCTGATCTCCAACTCCTAGACTCAAGTGATCCACCTGCCTTGACTTCCCAAAGTACTGGGATTATAGGCCTGAGCCAGCACCCGGCCTGTGCTGTAATTTAGGTTTTCAGAACCAGTCATCTAATCATGTTAAATAGAAACATGACACTAATGAAAAGGATAATAATATCACATGCTTAAACTATTCTTGATGGTTCCATCAAAAAAAATTTTTTTTTCTGCCTTTGAGAAACATTCATGTGGCCCAAAACGAGGGCATTTCCCAGGGCAGGTATAAGATGAGTGCTGTTAGCAGGAAGCAAGGAAGCCGCACCACTTAATAGGGAGACTAGTGCAGGCTTTCACGACAGTATCTCATGCCAGGTGGGCGCCGCTCACAGGGCTCTGTCATATCTGATGATGGAGAGGGACCGTTTTCAACTCAGAACCAAGGACTTTTTGGCAAGATCAGACGTCTTCTGGCCAAGCTGAAGCCAGAGGCTCTGCAGGCCGTATGCTGGACCAATCTCAGAGAAAAGAGGAAGGGACAAGAACAGAGTGGCCTACCAGGAACTCCCAGGCCTCCAAAGAGTGTCCCACGGGGCAGCAGCGTGGGAGGATGCCCTGCCTCTCCCCATTTCCTCCTTCCAGCTGAAGAGGCTGGCCCACACCTACACCCCATAAATGAGGCAGCAGTCTTCTTGCTTGTAGCCGTCCTCAGAGAAATGGATCTAACCATGTTCTCCCCCATCTGACCTCCTACTTGAGATCTGTCCAACCCCTTCCAGAAAGGTGGCCTGTTCCTCTAGTCCACTTCTGCTCCTAAGACACCTCTGCTTTTCCTTTTTGTTTTTTGAAATGGGGTCTTGCTCTGTTGTCCAGGCTGGAGTGCAGTGGCACGATCATGGCTCACTGCAGCCTTGACCTCCCAGGCTCAAGTGATCCTCCTGCCTCAGCCTCCTCAGTAGCCAAGATTATAGGCACATGCCACCACGCCTGACTAATTTTTTTTTTTTTTTCCTGTAGAGAGAGGGTTTTGCCATGTTGCTCAGGTTGGTCCCAAACTCCTGGGCTCAAGTGATCCATCTGCCTCAGCCTCCCAAAGTGCTGGAATTACAAGCGTGAGCCACCACCCTGGCCAACTCTTTTTCTACCCTTTCCTTCCTTCCTTCCTCAGCTCCCCACCTCATCTCCCAAAATATCAACCAAGGAGACAGAACCATTGTGAGTCCAGAAAATATTCTTGAAAACACACACACACACACACACACACACACTCTCATTAAACTGAACCAAACTAAATGTGAAAGTAGACAAGGTAGAGACACTTTAGGGGTGACAGAATTCAGGTAAACTCTCCAGTCTGAAGTGTTCCAGTCTAAGGATCCAGAAAGTGTCGAACAAATGACAAAGAAGAGGGTGATGCTGGTTGGATAATATAGAGAATGAATGCACAGAACTGGTGTTGGAGGGCAGGTCTAAACTAGTTAGAGAGGGGGAGCGCTCTGGACTGGGCACAGCAGGTGTGCTGTCCAGGGCCAGGGGCAGGGCAGGGGGCTGGAGCAGTGGGTTCACACTGCTGAATGGATGAAGCTGAGGTTGTGACTGGATGGGACAGGGAAGGTAAGAGAACACCCTGGAGATTCTGATTGAGGCACCCCCATGTGAAGGCAGTGCTCATGAGGAGGCAGAGGCAGCCCAGCACTGTTGGGGAGGAGATCCAGCCAGCTGGGAGGGCGGGGCAAAGCCTTAGGGGGTGGGTGACTAGGGTCTGGACAGGAGGTAGTCTCAGTGGGGCCATGGGGAGGGAGGCTGTAGAGACAGAAACGGTGACTGGCTTGACAGGGGGTGGCTTTCTCAAAACTCTGAGAAGTCTCTAGAGTTTACTCATGCTGGAAATTCCCCAAGATCAAATTTTTTTCAAGTCATTTCAAAACTATTGGTCCTAGTCAGACAAGGTCCTACTCACCCTGCTCACCACCCGCGCTCCTACATACACAATGCTGGAGGGTCCAGCCCCATGCTTTCCCTCTCCATGCAGACACTCCAGACGGAAAACACGCCACCCTTGGCGAACTGAGCAGGCCAGGGTCCCAGCAGAAGGGAGAGGGCACAGGGACCCAGGTATCTGTCTATATCCCTCCCAGAGCCCAGGCCTGGGGTCCTCCAAGCTGTAAGCACAGAAAGGGGCACTCGTTGCTATGAAAACTGCTGCTCCTTAATCCTGAGACCTGTGGTGGAAGGGTTCCCATGGCCTCCACTGACATCCAAGCGGGAGTCTCCCGGCTATCACTATCCTCTGTTATGGACACAGGTGCCCAAGGAAGAGGGCAACACCAGGAGAATGTCTGAGCGCTTGTGTGTATGACAAAGAGTGTAATAGGAAGGTGCCGGCACAGCAGCCCATGCAGTTCACAAGGAAGGAAGGAACTCTGGCTACCCAGAGGCCTCTGCAACATTACAGACTTAATGGCCCATAATGCTTTGGGGGCCAACATTCCCCTCTTGATGAATTTCAACTCAGCTGTCTCTGCACATCACCTAAATAGATTGTCTTTGAGGAGGAAATGCTTTAAGTGATAAGGCTTATTCAGGAGAATGTACTGCTCTATGCTGGAATATTTTGATCAATAGAAGGAAATTCTCCAAGTATGCAGACTCACATAGATACTCTTTTTCTTGTCCACATTCACATACCCCTGCTGGGAACTGCAGCCTACACAGGGGAGTTCGTCAATGTTCCAGAAGAAAAGTTTTGTCAGAGAAGGGCAGGGGAATCTAGAAGCTGCCAGGTGAGATGTCAGGGCTCATGTGGTCACAACACCCACCTATGGAGAGGCAAAGAAAGGAGTCCTGGCAGGGTCTGGCAGCCAGGGGGACATCCGTCCATCTCTGATGGATGGATGGGACCTACATAGTAAGGTGAACCATGACGGGCCAGGCAGGGGAGGTGGCACCAGAGAGACACAGAGCAAGAGAAAGTCGGAGAGAACCCTAATCCAGTACGACTGGTGTTCTTACAAAAAGGGGACATTTAGGCCCAGGCATGCGCACATGGAGAAGGTCATGTACAGATGAAGGCAGAGATTGGAGTGATGTGTCCATAAGCTAAGTAATGCCAAAGACTGCCCGCAAGCCACCAGAGGCAAGGGGAGAGGCCTGGGACAGACTGTCCCTCAGAGCCCTCAGCAGGAACCAACCCTGCCCGCACCTTTATCTTGGACTTCTGGCCTCCCAAATTGTGGGACGATGCACTTCTGTAGCTGAGGCACCCAGTTTGTGGTACTTTGTTATGGCAGCCCTAGGAAACTAACACAGAAAGAGAGAAGGACAAGAGGAAGGAAACGGGGTCATGGAAAAGGAAGCATAAGAGAGAAAGTTTGTATAGAGCTGCCATGTCCTTCTTAAAACCCAAGGGTTCTAGCTCACGTCCGTAATCCCAGTACTTTGGGAGGCCGAGGCAAGCAGATCACTTGAGGTCAGGAGTTCGAGACCAGTCTGGCCAACATGGTTAAACCCTGCCCTCTATTAAAAATACAAAAATTAGCCAGTGTGGTGGCTCACGCCTGTAATCCCAGCTACTTGGAAGGATGAGGCAGGAGAATCGCTTGAACCCGGGAGGCGGAGGTTGCTGTCAGCTGAGATCGCTCCACTGCACTCCAGCCTGGGTGACAGGGCAAGGGACTTTGTGTCAAAAAAAAAAAAAAAAATTCAAGAGTTGGGGCTCTGCCCCACTGTTCCCAGCAGCAGCCCAGGCCCCAGAAGGAGAAAGTTCCTGCTTCCCTGCACATTCCCTCTGTTTTCCTTCATTCCAAACCCTCTGCTGAGGCTACCTCTTAGGAGGATTAATTTTTAATAAATCAGCACTCTGTTTTTCCGTACTTATTAAAATTTAAGACAATGAGTCATTGAACCTGCAAGACTTGGGTTGACTAATTACCACTGAACAGCTGCCTGGGATGACCGTGTGGCCCTCGGGGAGCAGGCCAAATGCCGTCTGTATGTGGAGCCCAGAGAAGAGTGGGTGACAACACTGCTCCCGTGTGATCTGTGCAGTCCACTCTGCGGCTAGGTCAAGGGCAGGGAGCGGCCGGCAGGCCCCATGGGCACATGCTCGAGTGTCATGAAGTGTGTTACCAATGCCCACTCTTCAGAGGAAATGGGGCACTGAGACAAGGGGAAACTGTGGCCCTTGCCACAGGCCCATAGGACAATCAAATTTAACTTTCCACCAAAGCACCCACAAAGACGAGTGCAGCCTCTGCAAGGAGGGATTCTGAGCATTGACCATGGTGAGTGAGCGCGGTATGGAAGACACACAGCTCCCGCCTCACGTCTCTCCTTTGCCCGGGACAAATGCACCACCCAGAGCCTGCCACCCTCCCCAGAACACACTCTGCCATTTCAGTCAACCATGCTTTCTGCCTAGAAAACTCCTCTCCTGTCTTAGCTCAATGGTGACCTCCTCTTGAAGCCTATAGAAGCCACAGCTCCCCTGCCTATGGATAAAGTACAAGTTTCCTAGCACCACTGAGATCTGCCCCCGCCCACACCCACCCCACTGCCATGGTTCTTCACCTCCCTTTGTTCCTTCTGGCATTGCAAACTGCTGTAGTTCTCCAAACACACAGGCTGGGTACCTCATGTCCCATTGGTACTCTTCCCAGCTGAACCCATCCAGCATTTCACGATTCCTCTGCCTTCTACCTGCTTTCATCTTGGCACACATCAAATCTTTTTTTTCTTCTCTTTCTCTCTTTTTCCTTTCCTTTCCTTTTCCTCTTTCCCTCCCTACCTTCCTCCCTTCTTTCCTTCCCAAGACAGGGTTTGGCTCTGTCACCTGGGCTGGAGTGCAGTAATGCAAGCACAGCTCACTGCAGCCTCATCCTCCCAGGCTCAAGTGATCCTCCTGCCTCAGCTTCCCAAGTAGCTGAGACTACAGGTATGTGTCACCATGCCCAACTGATTTCTTAATTTTTTTTGTTTGTTTTTTTTTAGACAGAGTCTCACTCTGTTGCCCAAGATGGAGTGCAGTGGCGTGATCTTGGCTCACTGCAACCTCTACCTCCTGGATTCAGGCAGTTCTCCTGCATCAGCATCCCAAGTAGCTGAGATTACAGGCACCTGCCATCGCACCCAGCTAATTTTTATATTTTTAGTAGAGACAGTGCTCCACCATGTTGGTCAGGCTGGTCTCTAACTCCTCACCTCAGGTGATCTGCCCACCTCAGCCTCCCAAAGTGCTGAGATTACAGGCATGAGCCACGGTGCCCAGTTAATTTTTTAATTTTTTGTAGAGATGAAGTCTTGCTGTGTTGCCCAGGCTGGTCTTGAATTCCTGGGTTCAAACAATCCTCCTGCCTCACCCTCCTAAAGTGCTAGGATTGGAGGCGTGAGTCACCACACTCAGCCAAGCCATACTTTCATTATTTGTTCTGCATGACTCTACCTTATTATGAGGCCATGAGTAAAGGCTGTGCCTCCTATCTCCAGGACCTACCACTGGTCAGATCCAACTGGTGCCTGAATAAACAAAAACATGACAGTGGTGACTAAAAGCTGCTCTAATCAAACATCAAGGTTCCCATCTAACAAGTTATCCCTTTCCTGGGAACCTTGGGACACTTATGGACCTGGAGCCAGAGGTCAAAGGTTCAGGTCAAAGGTTCAGGGCCACCATTCTGATGTCAGAAGAGAAAAAGCCATAGCAGATGATTCGAATCTCTCCCTTCCTGTCTCCAGGCTGCGTGATGCCTTTTTCTAGAAAGTTCGACTGAGGACAATGCCCCCGTGCGGCATCCCATGTTCTGCCTCACCTTCTCTCACCTCGTTCCTTTCCCACTCCTGCCCCCAAAATAAAGCAGGGAGCACTTCAGAAGAAAGTTGACGGGGACCCAAGTTTAACACGAAGGCAGTCATTACCATGTCATGAGGATGCGTGTGAGAAACACTTAGCCCAAGTTGCAAAACACCACAAATGGTTTACCTTTTGTGCCACATAAACACCCTAAACTCAAGTTTTACTCAACACTCATTAAATGGGAAGAAAAACATTAAAGAGCATTGGCCTGCCTCTGCTAAGCTCCCATCCATCCAGCTCTTACAAAGAGGTAGGCATTCTTCCGAGCGACGCAGCAAAACAAGTACTGCTGAGGCTGAGCTGAAGTTATTTGGTGGCAATTAAAAGTAGCTGCCATAGTTACCCAAAGCAAACAACCCAATGCTCTCCCCAGGTGCCCGGCAACCACAGAGCAGGGACAGGCAAGGGAATTCTCAAATTATCCTCCCACGGCCTGCACAGGGCACCGTCCCACACCAAGCCTGGTTCAAGACACCATATCAGTAGCAATTAAGAGGCCAATTATTTTCTGGAGTTTATATGCTAACTGATCTGAGTTATGGGCTGAGCAGCTGGGCTTCTTGCTGATAACCCAGAGGCATGGAACATAGAGAGCATTAGAGCTGGAGAGGGGCTCTCCATCCATGTAGCCAGCAGCTCCCAGTCAGAGACGTTGTGCTCCTGAAGAAGATATCAGCAATGAGGCTGTCAGCTTCCAAAAGCCAACCAGAAATTGCACAGTGACCCAGAGTTCTTTCCTTCTGACTAAAGCATGGTAACACTGGTTGACTTAAATCTCTGATGGCCATTGAGAAATTAAAATATATACACATACACACATATATTAAAAACATGTGGCCAGGCGCAGTGGCTCACACCTGTAATCCCAGTACTTTGGGAGGCCAAGGTGGGCGGATCACGAGGTCAGGAGACCGAGATCATCCTGGCTAACATGGTGAAACCCTGTCTCTACTAAAAATACAAAAAATTAGCCAGGCATGGTGGCGGGCACCTGCAGTCCCAGCTACTGAGGAGGCTGAGGCAGGAGAATGGCATGAACCCAAAGGCGGAGCTTGCAGTGAGCCGAGATCGTGCCACCGCACTTCAGCCTAGGCGACAGCGAGACTCCGTTAAAAAAAAAAATGTATATATAGTTTATTAAGATATGTATGTATATATATGCAATATGGTATCTGATATCTATTTTTATATATGTATATGCCCAGTTGATAAAAATATCTCTCTCTGACTTCATTTTATCAAGTCAGAATTCATCTGACTTCTTAGTTTTATTTTATTTCTTATTTTAAAGACGAAGTCTCACTTTGTCTCCTAGGCTGGAGTGCAGGAATGCAATCAAAACTCACTGCATTCTTGAACTCCTGGACTCAAGTGATCCTCCCGCCTCAGCCTCTTGAGTAGCTAAGACTACCGGCATACGGTACCATGCCTAGTTAATTTATTTTATTTTATTTGTAGAGACAGGGTTTTGCTATGTTGCCCAGGCTGGTCTCAAACTCCTGGACTCAAGTGATCCTCCCACTTCAGCCTCCCCAGCTGCTGGGATTATAGTCATGAGTGATCGTGCCTGGCCTAACTTCTCAATATTTATTAATTGGTTTCTAAGTGAGAAACGTATTTTTCAAGACATACGGTCTTCTAGGAGAAAAATAATTTTAAAATAATTTAAAGACTAAAGATAATTTAGTCTCCTTAAAATAAGTTCATTGGCCAAATAAGGAATCATTACCTACCTTAACCAGTTCTTAGAAAATCAGACCACTTATTAGCAGAGTAAATGCTCTGAGAAGTCCTGCATTTAGGGAATGTTAAATTTAGGAGTTGCTACTTGTAAGGCCACCGAGCCCTTGTGTCTCCCAACACCTCTCAATGCCCTGGGGAAACATGGCTCTAGGGGAAAATGTCCAGTCCTCCATCTAGAGTCCAATTCTCTCCAGAGAAATGGTGAATTTGGTGAAACTTTCTAAAATCTCTTCCCCCTTTAGGGGTTCAGGTTTCCTAGTTGTGAAGTGATAAGAGTTATTAGAGTATTCTCTAACATCTCCACCCCTTCTTTTAAAGTTATTTTCATCCTAGAGACCCTATGTCCTGAAAGAACACGTTCCCCTCTTGAAAACCAATTAATCAATAAACAGTCTGACCACACATTAAAACTCTAGGCCTTGGAACAGGATGCTGCCAAACTTCTCCTTCCTTTCTCCTCCCAAAAGCCAACAACTTTCCAAATGAAGTGCCAATGAAACCACAGGACCCGGGTGCACGGAGATTGGGTGGGAAAATATGCCTTGCTCCCAACTCAAAGAGCCTTGGCCCATTCAGATAAGTTCTCCTGCCAAGGATACTTAAATGGTTGAGAATGACCTAGAACGCAACCATCTGCCTAAAATAAACTCCAAGATGATGCAGTCCTGGAAACTACATCAACATCTGCAATGAAGATTTACGGACCCAAAGGCAGCAGGCCTTGGAATTTAGCCCCAGTCGTGCCCTGAGCACAACCCTTGGTAGAGCCCTTGACAAAGTCTGCACAGCCATCTGCAAGTCAATTGCGGTTTTCCTTTTCTTTTCTTTTCTTTTTTTTTTTTTTTTTTTTGGAGACAGAGTCTCACTCTGTCGCCCAGGCTGGAGTGCAGTGGTGCGATCTCAGCTCACTGCAACCTCTGCCTCCCAGGTTCAAGCAATTCTCTGCCTCAGCCTCCTGAGTAGCTGGGATTACAGGCGCCTGCCACCACGCCCCACTAATTTTTGTATTTTTCGCAGAGAAGGGGTTTCACCATCTTGACCAGGCTGGTCTTGAACTCCTGACCTCGTGATCCACTCGCCTTGGCCTCCCAAAGTGCTGGGACTACAGGCGTGAGCCACCAGGCCCAGCCAAAGCTGTGGTGTTCTTCGCTCCCTCATAGAGATGTTAGGCTAAGAGGAGGTACAGACATACAAGTGCCCTGGACTCGTCCCTTCTTGTCTGTCTTCCCCTCTGCACCCTGAGTTCCCTGCCAACTGCAGGAACTGCTCTTCAACATCTTTGCATCCACAGAGGTAAGTTCAGAAAGATCGTTTCTTGCTCCTGTTAAACCATAGTGGTTGTTCAATGTTCTTGTTCTGCTGCCCGGAGGTCCCTCACCTCAGTAGCATCTCCTTTAGGTGAGAGTTCCAAGCGGGCTGTCTCTGTGGGGCATCTGGTCCATCTTCACACGCAGTGATAAGGCCCATAATAGAAAGCGTCCTGGTGATGTTTCTACCACACTTCTTTCCCAGTTCATCTCCAGAGCTTTGTCCAAAGAGTCTGTGCCTAACACCCACACGCGGACACCAGCTGGGATGGGAACGTGTGTGTGCCTGCGCCTGTGTGCATGCCGCAGAGGAGCAAAGCCAACGTTTTCCCAAGGTGACGCAGCAAATCAGCATGAGCAGGTTCCGCTGGGCACTCCACGCGGCCCTGCTTCTCTGAGCATGTAGACAGGAGGTCAACAACTCAAAACTGCAGTCCCCAGCTCTCCCCCACTGTCCCTCTGCTGCCCTCGCTCTCCTGCTGTCTCGGCCCCTGCTCCCCACATCTCTCAAGAACATCTCTGTTTGTTTTGGACTCGCTATACACAAAAACTTCTCCACTCAGGGGGCACGAGGAGAGAGAACTGCGCTTGTTTAAAGACGATCTCTTTTTAACGGCTGTAATCTTTAATTCATAACGGTCCTAGGAACCAGCGGTGGACAAGGGCTGAGAGCTGGCCCCCCTTTTTCAGGGTTTTAAAACACAAGCGGCTGCACAGGAAGTTGGTTTTCACAAAGGCAAAAGAGAGAAAAACATACTAATTCACAAGCAATGGCTTCAAGCCCCCCATTTCAAGTCTTGTGATAGCTGCCAAGTGGTCCGACTGTGACCACAGCTCCCTATGTGTGAGTTGGGGGGGCAGGGGCTTCGCTGCATTATTCAGAGGCTGACCACAAAACCATCTTTTGTGCAAAGTTACCACAGAGAGAGACCGTTTCATATACAAGCTGCAATAGACAGCTGGCTGTACTCTAAAAGAAAGGGAAGCTCTAAGACAAGCCCCAGAGCCACATGAAGAGGCGTGAGGAGGGAACTCGAAGTCTCTGAGCATCTCCCACGCACCTGAATGAGAGCTAGGCGCGCTGTAAGAACTTCCTAAGGTGGGTGGGAAAATCAGGCTCTCAGACGTTACTGAACAGCCTCAAGGTCATGGCAGGAATAAGGTTTCAGTCAGGTCTTCCACGCCTGCGACAGGAGCAGCAGCAGACAGGGCTGGCATGCAGAGGTGAGTCGAAGCCCCAGATGGAGCGATGCTAGCGGCACCCCTCTTCCCTAGCCAGAGGGGCTGCACTGTTACCTCTACTGGCTTTAATCTAGTGAAGACCTCAAGCACCACATGGCCTACTTGCCTATGAAGAACTCTAGTCCACGGCAAAGGTCCAAAGCCACAGACCCAGGTCAAAGGAGATCTCGAAAACACATGCTGTGGCTCACGCCTATAATTCCAGCACTTTGGGAGGCCAAGGCCGGCAGATCACCAGGTCAGGAGATTGAGACCACGCTGGCCAACATGGTGAAACCCCATCTCTACTAAAAACATAAAAATTTGCCAGGCGTGGTTGCGGGCGCCTGTAATCCCAGCTACTCAGGAGGCTGAGGCAGGAGAATCGCTTGAACCAAGGAGTCAGAGGTTACAGTGAGCCGAGATCGTGCCACTGTACTCCAGCCTGGACGACAGAGCAAGACTCTGTCTCAAAAAAAAAAAAAAGAAAGAAAAAGAAAGAGAGAAGGGAAGGGAAGGGAAAAGAAAACACATGCCTTCAGCAGCTACAGGGAAGACGAGGAGGGCTGGAACCACTCACGACTGCCCTTGAGAACAGTAAATGGAAGCACACGGCCATTGGACACCAGCACCATTGTGGCGACACCGGATGGTGGGCCTCTCACTATCCACAGTTCCTGGTGTAGTTTTGGGGGCTGCCAAAGGCACATATTAATTAATCATCACTCTGCCCCGAGCTCCATCATTTCAATAACATACTGAGCCAACGTGCTCAAGATCTGCACAGAGCTCCTGGAGCAAGCCAGTCCTCTCCACTCAGCCCTTGGGTGGCTGTTTATGTCACTGAGCCTTCTGCCCTGTGAATGAGGGCTCCCAGCCAGGTATCAGCCTTGGCTGCTAATGGGTGGGTAATAGCACACAGGGTCACGCAGCCCTCTCTTCCCATCCAACCAGTGGTTTTTGATGAGAAAGATAAAGGCATGAGCTCTGGGATCAGGCAGTTTGGAACCTGGCTCTGCCAATTCCCAGCTTTTTGATCTCAAACAAATTACTGTAGCCCAATCCTTCATGTGTAGAGTGGGAATGATAACAGTACCCATCCCGAGGATGGTGTTGAGAATTAACCCATTTATGCCACAGGTTGCAAATTTTTTGTGTGAAAAATCAGACCTTGGTGATGACCTTGAGCAGTGGGATATAAATAACTCCCACAAGCTTAATGTTCTGATAATGGAACACTAGGCAGAGATGGGTTAAAGGAGGTAAGAGAAAAGCATGCCCGGCACAGGGTATATGCTGTACACAGGCAAATGCTTGCGTCTGCTTGAGCGGCTATTCTGATGTTGGCATTAAACTTCTTGCTTTGTCCCTCTACTACGCCAAAATGAGACACAAAACCAAGTGTCCCATGACACTGTTGACTTCTCACCACATAGGAAGTTCTAGGGATATGGCTCAACCCTGAATCATCAGTTTATAAGGCCTGTGGTGCTCATCACCTGGGCAGCAAAAGAAGGGAGAGCAAGCCTCAGTCACTGTCACAAGATGCTCCGAAAATCAAGACAGCAGCATTGCAGGGAAGTGACCACAAGCAAAAGCAAGAAGCCCCTCAGGCCAGGCTTGGTGGCTCACGCCTGTAGTCCTAGCACTTTGGGAGGCTGAGGTGGGCAGACTGCTTGAGGTCAGGAGTTCAAGACCAGCCTGACCAACCTAATGAAACCCCATCTCCACTAAAAATACAAAAATTAGCCAGGTGTGGTGGCGCACACCCATAATCTCAGCTAATCGGGAGGCTGAGGCAGAATTGCTTGAACCCAGGAGGTGGAGGTTGCAGTGAGCCAAGATTGTACCACTGTACTCATCTGGGCGACAAAGCAAGACACCGTCTTAAAAAAAAAAAAAAAAGTCCCTCAACCAGAAACAAGCCCTCAGCCAGCACTGGCCTGGCAGGTCTGTTCCCTATCTGTCATGCAGAATCCTTCCCCAATCTGAGCTTAGAACCCGCATCCAAATCCCAGCTCCCCACCTCTCAGCTGTGACACTGCAGGTAGAACCTCAACCTCTCTGGGTCCTCACCTGTAAGACAAGGGTGATGACAGAACCAATGAGCTGGTAAGAGGAACACGTAAGATGAAGTACAAAACACACTTTGCTCAGCTCCTGGCCTGTTCTAGGTATTAAAGAAAAGTATTTATTATTATAATAACTGCAAAAATGAGAGAATTCAGGCCTTCTCTCTTCAAATTTGAACCATCTTAGAGAGCAATCTTTTCAAGTACAAGGTCTTCCCTCCCACTTTTATTTGTAAGTCCAGAAAACACAGTCCACATTTAATGATCCTAATGTACAGAGTGGAAGCAAGCAGATGGATTGCTAAGACTGCTGCAACAATTTGGCTGCCCCTCACAAGTCCAGGACCCGCTAACAGGCCTCTGGCCTGGCATGGGACACACCAACCAGCAGGCAAAAGGCCTGACTTCTAGTCCTGGCTCTGCCACTGGCATGCTTGCAGACAAGGTGGCCTGGGGAAGTTGCTTCCCCTCTGTGAGGATGGACAGGGGTTCCATCCTTCTGGCTGATTGCAGTCAACTGCTCCCCCTCTGGAGGAGGCTCCCTGCTGTCCTGGTGGAGAAGAGAAGAGGGCTGCAAGATGCATTGCCCGGAGAGTCACAGGAAAGAAGGCCAGAACCCGCCTCCCAGACACCAGCTGGGTGAACCTCCATTTCCTGTCTAGGGAAGCCGGCCAAACAGGTTAACCATTGCCATGTCTTCTCACTGGAGCCTGAGGGATGAGGGCGTGGTCACAGGTGCCCACCTTGGGAAAGCTGGATTTGACGACATGGGAGAGCTACTCCTCACTAAAGAAAGAGAAGAGGACATCCCCCTTGAGAATGGTCAGCAAAGCTTGGAGGGGTCAGGGCTTCTTGCCTGCACAACTTCCTCATGCCCTGATCCTCCTCTTCTCCAAGGCTTCATTATGGAACTGGCTAGCCAGCTGATGAGGTGACAGACTGCCCTGTCCCTTCCTTCTTTCTGAAAGGACCAAACTGCCTCTACTGGACAGCAGTTGTGAAGAGTTTTAAAGACTAGAGCTTCACAAGGATGTGAGGAGGAAGGCTGGTCAGGGCAGCTCTGCTGGTCTCGCTGCTATCCCTGAATCGCAGTGTGGCTTTCTCAAAATCTGCAGCTCCAACTTCCCACCTTAAATCTCAAGACAGCAGCAAAGCACCGGAGCAATTTTCTCAGCTGGCCTCAGAGCAGAAGTAGAAGCAGGTGAGAATGAGATTAAGGACCCATTTTCTATGAAGATCCAGCAACAGCCACGAGACTTCTGCTCTCAGAAAAAGGATGGAGAGTCTCACTGTCCAGAGATGCCACACCCAGGCTGGCACCTGAAGCTGCAGAAATGTCACAGGACAGCTGGGAGCCCACGATGGGCTGATTTCAGCATGTTGCTTCCGAAACAACCGGTTCTTTGAAGGTGCCTTCCTTCAACACCGTCACTTACATCTGCTGACTTATTTAGCGAAGGATTTCTATTGTGCATTTCAGGATAAAGGAGGGGGTGGCTTCTCCGAGAAATCCTCCTTAAATGTGCACCCACGTGCATGCACACACCCACATCCTCACACATTCACATGCTCAAAACCCCGCAATGGGCACAGACGTCTCACAGAGAGTTCACCCTACATTCCTAGTTCAGAGAGGTGTCGGGGTCCAGCTAAAGGCACAGGAAGCTCAAGTCGGTCACAGTATCTGGTACTCAATCAACCCCCAACCCGTAGCTCCTCTGGATACTTACCTGTACCCTCCAACTCTCCATCTTCTCAATCTTAACCCAGATTATGAGCAATCGAGGAAGCTTCACAAAGCCCAAGGAGAACTAAGAGAAGAAGGTGCAAACGCCACCACCACCCGCTGGACCATCCAACCCCACATTAAAAAAAACTTGTCCATCAACTGTTCTCTCCCCTCTTCCTCCAGCTAAGTCTCAGGAAAGGATAGAGGAAAAGGTGAAAAGTTTTGGGAGGGTGGACAGTCTGAGAAAACAATACAATATTATTTTCTCTGAGTATACAGAAGAGTATAAATGTACAGAGTATATAAATGCACAGAAAAAGCTCTGTTATAAATATGCAAATAAGACCAAGGGTGGTGGCAGGGGCAGGCGCAGAATTGTACAAAGGGACTTTACTCACTTTTTTTTTTTTTTTTTTTTTCCTGAGATGCAGTCTTGCTCTGTCACCCAGGATGAAGTGCAGTGGTGTGATCTTGGCTCACTGCAGCCTCTACTTCCTGGGTTCAAGTGAATTCTCCTGCCTCAGCCTCCAGAGTAACTGGGATAACAGGCATGCGCCACCATTCTTGGCTAATTTTCATATTTTTATGGGGTTTCGTCATGTTAGCCAGGCTGGTCTCAAACTCCTGGCCTCAAGTGATCTGCCCACCGTGGCCTCCCAAAGTGCTGGGCAGGCATAAGCCACAGCATCCAGACAACTTTCGCCTTTTCTATGAGGTTTAAATTTTTTTCTAAGGAAAGTGACTTCTTATATTACTTTATGTAATTTAACAAAGGTTTTTTTCTCTCTCTTTCTCTCTTTCTCTCTCTCTCTCTCTCTCCCTCTCTCTTTCTTTCTTTCTGCTGGGGAATACCATATCCAGTTGCTAAAGGAAATAAATATTTTTTCTCCCTCTCATTTTTCATTTTAAAGAAAGGAAAGAAAACCCTATTCCCCTCCAGTGTTGAATTTGCTGAAGGTCAAATTCTAGTGCCTATAAACTTTGATGATGTCCTATAATTTACTATTTTTTACAGGTGCTACAAGCTTTTTTTTTTTTTTTTTTTTTTTGAGACAGAGTCTCACTCTGTCGCCAGGCTGGAGTGCAATAGTACTATCTCACTGCAACCTCCGACTTCCTGGTTCAAGTGATTCTCCTGCCTCAGCCTCCCTAGTAGCTGGGATTACAGGCACGTGCCACCACGCCCAGCTAATTTTTGTACTTTTAGTAGAGACGGGGTTTCACCATGTTGGCCAGAATGGTCTTGATCTCCTGACTTCGTGATCTGCCCACCTGGGCCTCCCAAAGTGCTGGTGCTCACAGGCGTGAGCCACCATGCCTGGCCAGTGCTACAGCTTTTAATAACAAAAGTAATTTTTCATTGCTCATTTACAGCATGGAAAGGGAAAAATATCTGTTGGGTCTGACGTGTCTACGCTAAAACACTTTATTTTCCTTTCTAGTCAATAAGTGAACTAAAATTTACTTCTTGAAAATAGATGCATATGTCTATAATGGACACATAACCTACGTGTCTACGATCAAGCCTTGGGGAAAAACAATAAAATAAAGATAAATACCCAGAGAGTGGCCAATACCATCCGCTAACAGAGCCTGACTTAAATATATCTACGTTTGAGAAACCACTGGTCCACAAGGTCAAAGATTTCTTGGGTCACCAACCAATAAAAAGAAACAAATTCTAGCAATCCCAGTCCTCCACACATGTGAAGAAAATTCCAGACTGTGGAAGATCTGTCACTTTGGGGCTATGAACCATGACAGGGGTGGAGAAGGAGTGGGGATAGAGATGAGACCAGGAGGAAGCTAGGCAGCTCCATCCTTCTAAAGAGGGGCCTCACCCAAGCCTCAAGCAGGCTGAGTGAGTGCATCCTAGCGCTGACACAGGACATAGTATTGGCATTCCTGTAAAACAATGGCGGTGGAGGGAGGATGCAAGCGTAAGTGGGTAGGTACTGGCACGTCATGAAAAGTGCACTGGCCTTGGAGTTTGATATGTGGGTGCCAACCCTAGCTTGGCTTTCAGCCAACAACACGATAATGATGCCCTTCACGATAACGAAGAATATTAAACATCTGAGCATTTACGACATATCTGCCAGGCATCATGCTAGGCCCTCGGCATGCATGACCTTGTGTGATCCTCGCTGCAATCCTCCACTTGTTCCTAACGATTATCCCCATTTTGCAGAGGAGGAAGCTGAGGCTCAGGCTGGTTACATAGAGAGGCAAAGGTCCAAGCTAGTAAGTGGCTGGTGATATCATGACAGTGCCACCTGAACCTCTCTAGGCTTTCCTTGCTGCCCCTCACCTGGTTTCGAGGCTCCTAGAGCCAACACAAACAATAAAAGTCCAATAACCCAGTTGTTACCCAACATGCTCCTGCTCCTGGAGGGGAGGCCCAGGAACCAGCATACCTGGATCCCAAGGAAGGTAGAGCAGAACAGCCAGACCTGGGAGTCCTCCCCTGACATTCACACATCTCCCTGGCTTCACCAAACAGGGAACCAGCGTGGAATGTTTGTTACTAACAGTCTGGACACCACTGCTGTGTGGCTCTGATGGGGGTGAGGGCAGTGAGAAGAGAAACCTGTTCCATACACCCACGGGCAGGCTCCCTGCCAAAACCCGCCACACACCGTCTTCCTGTTCATTTTGCCTCATGGATGATTTTTAAAGCTTTTTAATTGTCCTTAATAAATTACCTACATGTGCATGATTGTTACAATAGTTTCATTAATTTTTCTCCAAGCATCTAAGCTGTTTATCACAGAAGTGTTAATGGAAAAGAAAAACATGTCAGGCAGGCACTTTCTCACACACTCTGGGCTTGGGCAAATTAAGGCTTATGGGATTGCTTTCCCACACCACAAACAATTAGGGACGTCTTTATTTCATCCGAGCAAATCGTCTTTCAGCAAGGCTAGAAGGAGGATGCCCACCAGAGAGCCCTGCAACTGCCCACTGTGGAAGCAGCACACAGATGCCTGCCTGCCTCCCGTTCAGTAACTTGTAAATGTATTTCCACTCCTTTGGCTCAAACCTAAACTGATAGTCCTCAGCGCTCACAACTTGCTCCAAACCAACTAGGAGAGACACGTCAGTGATATTTCAGATGAAGGGCTTCTTGGTATCTGAGGCTTCCACAGATACCAAGAATTATCCTGGTCTCATCTCTATCCCCACTCCTTCTCCACCCCTGTCATGGTTGACAGACCCAAAGACAGAAGTAAATTGTCAGTGTCCGTGGGGGCTGGGGAAAGATAAGAGGAAGACAGTGATGACCAAATGCGTCATTCCAGAAGTCAAGCAGGTGGTTCCAGAGTGACAATGGCACAGAATGCAGGCACTGGGTCATGCAGTCCTCAGGGGACAGATCGTCTGGACTTCCAGTTGTCGAAGAGGGGAAAGGGGCTTCTGGGAGATTGGGTATAAAACCTGAGACCCCACCCCCGCCACCCGCCGATGCCACTACACATATTTATCATCCAACCCTGGGCTTGACTGCACAGCTGTGTCAGCTGGGCCGTACTCATGTGACAGGAGGATCAGGACTCAGATAAAACATGGAACAGGTCCTCCACAACTGGTCCCTGCTATCCGGGGGCTGCCCTTCCAGAGAAGGGTGATTTAAAATTTAAAACTTAAGCTGGGCACAGTGGCTTGCTCCTGTAAACCCAGTTACTCGGGAGGCTGAGGCAGGAGGATTTCTTGAGACCAGGAGTTCAAGACCAGCCCAGGCCACATAGGGAGATACCATATCTACAAAAAATAAATAAATGACAAAACAAAACAAAAAAAAACTAGCAGAGCATGGCAGCACACACCTATAGCCCTAGCTACTCGGGAGGCTGAGGTGGGAGGATCACTTGAGCCCAGGAGTTGAGGCTGTAGTGAGCTATGATCGCGCCACTGCATTTCAGCCTGGGTGATACAGTGAGACCCTATCTCTAAATAAGTAAATAAATACTTTGAACAATTTTCTAAACTTGTACTGTGTCAGTTGAGATGCTTCAGCTTTGTTGTCAAGGGTGACGGTCAATCTCTTTGCAGCACATGGATTTTTGGAGCCAACTTTTACGTAGCAACCTTGCATCAAAGCATATGTGAGTGCAGCTATACAATAAAGTCCAAAGCTTCAAGGTGTGCCCCAACCTGACCCCAGCTCTTCTTCCCAAGAGGTTAATTTCTTGCCACACCAGATAATTTGGTGTTCCTCTAACACACTGTGCCTTTTGTCCGTGTGGGTTCCTTCTGTTGCAAAGTTCTTCCCATTTTCATCTGTTCAATCCAACTCCCACTCATCCTTCGGAGCCCCTGCTTTTTATTCCCAGATGGAGCCATTCAGAGTCAATGATGTTCCTACAGCATGTGAGTGCATCTATTTGACAGCTTAGTGGCACTGTAAGAACATTCCTGGAGTTGAACGGATGCTTGACCTTTTCTCCAACTGGTGTCCCTCAAGGTATCGACAGTCGAACACTTCTGCTGGTGCCTGAACAGGGAAAGGCCCTATTCTACGTGCCTGGCATCTTCAACATTGAGACCAAGTGGCGGACAGCCCCAAAGGGGGCCATCTGTGCAGGGACAGAACATCCCACTGTTTTCCCTGCAGTAGGTCCTTCACTTTGAGCTTCTTAGGGTGCTGCGAATTCTTCCTTCTGATCGTCCCCTGGCAGAGCCCCATGATCTGGTCCTGCCACGTCACCAACCTCATCTCCCCTCACTTGCTCACTGTCGCCAGCTCCCCTCCTTCTTTCTGTTCCCTGAAGTCACAAAGCTCCTTCTTGCCTTGGAGACTGCATGGGCTGTGCATTCTCCCTGTCCATGGATTGTCACGTGCCACAGAGATGCCTCTCTGAAGGCTATGCCTAAATCAACACCCTCACACACACTCCCACCCCACTCCCCAGTCCCTCTGCAGCCTAACACTTTCTTCCCTTTCCTCTGCACCGACTGGTATCAGTAAGGAGTGTGTTCAGGTATTTGTCTTCTCATTTCCAGTCTGACTCCCCATTAGATTACAAACTTCATGAGAGCAAAGAGCTTGCCGTCTTACTCACCTCTGTATCCCCAATACCCAAAACAGTGCCTGGCAGAGACGGGGCACTCCTAAACATTTGTCTCATGAGTCAATGAAACTCATTCCGTCATAGAACAAGGTTTGCTCTCCTAAGCCCCTAGAATAGCATTCATATTCTGAAAAATGGCCTGGTTCTGCTGAAGGAAGCCCAGGAAGCACGTAGATTGGGGCACACTTCGGAATTCGGGGAGACACCTCCAGGGAGCACTGGTAAGAACTCGGTATGAATTCACAAAAACTAGTTGCATGTTAATATATGCTGCCTCCTCCTTAAACAGCTTATAAACACTATAATTTTCTTCACTAAAACACTGTCTAATAGAACCAACTCCCCTAATTACAGATGTTTGTATGCATTATAATCTTTATACAATTAAACCTACTAAAAAGAATAAATGATTAAATGCACCCCCCCACTGCCCTGTCACTAACCCATCCCTCCCCAACCACCAAAAAAACAAACGACACAACAAAAAACCCCAAAGGTGCTGAGGATACCATGTTGAGCTATAGATAGACAAAAGTCCCAGGAAATTGAAATTCAGGCTGACACAGAACTCTGTTACTACAGGAGGTAAAGTCAACTTTCAACTTCAAACCCCAGCATCTGACAGCTCAGCATCTGACTTCAATGTCACATAAAAGGCTTGTGTGTATTGTACAAAATGTCTCATTTCAGGAGCGAACATCTTCCTTCACACACTTCATCTCCAGACACAAACACACGGCTTGGTGACCGAAGGAAGCTTTTCTGGGATCATCTCCTAAAAATTTCACAAACGCATTCCTGGCTCGGGGGTATTTACCAGGAAGTCTGCGGCGACTCCTCTGGAGCCAGGCAGGTTTAACTGATAAGTCCCTCTTTGGGACACTGGCAGTGCATCCTGGGGAAAACATCCATCATGGAATTTCTATGAAAAACGCCCGGATATCAGCTACTCTTCCTATGCTAACGTTCCATTTTTTAAAAATTCAGCATTGTGAGGAGGAAAGGGGAACTATGCCCCGTGAATGCCAGGAGCTGAGACAGGTCCTCCTGTTTGCATCCTGAAAGGGTCCTCAGCACAAAGCCATGTTATCTAAACCCCTGAAAAGCCAGTGGTTGAAAAGGAAGAGCAGGCAGACAGGCTTAATTACAGTCACAGAGCGGACACCCCCCCACCCCCTGCCAACCACGGGCTTTCCTCTGGATGTGCCCTGAAAGATCCCTTCTCCTACCTGGGCCACTGGGCCCTGGCAACCAGAATAATCATTTCTGCCCTTCCAGGGACAAAGCTCCCCAGCAACAAAACAGGATGGCCTAGTGGAAAGATCTGTGTCACCTCACAGGCCCACAGTGAAGGGCTCTGGGCATCTTCTCAGTGCTGTTTTTTTTTTTTTTTTTTTTTTGAGACGGAGTCTTGCTCTCTCGCCCAGGCTGGAGTGCAGTGGCCAGATCTCAGCTCACTGCAACCTCTGCCTCCCGGGTTCAAGCAATTCTCCTGCCTCAGCTTCCCGAGTAGCTGGGATTACAGGTGCCTGCTACCATGCCCAGCTAATTTTTGTATTCTTAGTACAAAAGGGGGTTTCACTATGTTGTTCAGGCTGCTCCGGAACTCCTGACCTCGTGATCCACCTGCCTCGGCCTCCCAAAGTGCTGGGATTACAGGCGTGAGCTACTGTGCCTGGCCCGTGCTGTGTTCTTGCCTGTAAACTAGAGCAGATGACAGAATCTGCCTCCTAAGGCTGCTGATGGTGCACTGTAGATGCTGTGTGAGCAGCGGCTGTCATTATCAGACACAGGATGCCTCGCCATGTGCAGGAATTCTGCAGGGTCACTCAGGCCTTGGTAATCTTGGCCCTAAAAGGCCTCTCGAGTCCTTTCTAAAAAAGGGTTTGAGGCAAGGGGAATGGGGCAGAAGTCAGCAAGCACTTAGCTTCTCCTGTTTCTTGTCTTCTTCCCCGGCTCTTCTCCATCCACCCCAAACCAGAGATGATCACATGTCAGCTGCAATTCCTGAGAACCCGTTAGGGCAACTGACACAGACACCACTGGACTCATGGGGAGAGAGGCATCCGCCCAGTTTTTGGTAAGGAAGAAAGCAAAGTGGCATCTGCTGAGGTTTACTGTCCCAGGCACGTTGCCCTGGGTGCTCACCCTGTCCTCACAAGACTCTAAGGTAGGGACAATGATGATCCCCTTTGCCTCTGGAGGAACTGCGGTATGGAGAGGTGAAAAGCTTTGCCCAAGGACACAGCTAGTGAGTGACACAGTCCAGGCTGACCCCCTGACAAGCCTGCCTCACACGAGCAGAGTAGCCACATTCAGGGAGCACGGAGGAGATGGGATTTTACGTGTCGGCTCAGCCCCTAACTTGTTCTTCAACCTGAGAGACCCCTCCTAGGTACCGAGTGCTCCCCTCTGCAGAATGGAGTTGGTTCTTCCAACTGTGTTCTACGGATCTGTGAGTCACCAAGTTCTAGGGCTTTCCCATTCAAGTAGCCTCTCTCAGCCCCTTTTCCAGGCCTTTCTTCAGTGGTTGGGGTACAGATTGGGCAGCCGAGGAGAGGCAGTTCCTGCTGGTGCCACGTGTGGCCGGCACAGCTGCCAGGAAGTCCTATTAGTCAGCACCAACAGCTGCTGCCCCAAACACGCGGTGCAAACGGAGGAGACGCGCCCAAGACTCTGCTGAACCTTGGGGGTGGTTGGAGAATGAGAAGAGCCAAGGAAAAGCAGGAGTCCAGACTTTCCAGAGGGCTCGACACATGGCCCCTCCTCTTACCCAAGACGGAAGCCACAAAGTCACCTGAAGCCAAAAGGCCCCACTCAGCCCCAGCCAGCTGGCTTGGCTGGATTTTGCTGTCCTAAGTGGACCCTAAGCTGTAGACAGGCACAGACGTAGGCCAGGCAGACAGGCTGCAAAAGGTAGCTGTCCCCAGAGCCCCGAAGCCCCCAGCCGTCAGCTTCCCTGTTCCCTCAGAGCAGGGAAGGTGCTGGCAGGTGGGAAGTAACCCCTAACCCCTTCAAGGTGGGTTTGTAAGTATAGGGTCTCCCCCATTAGCGCTTTTCTTCACCCCTTCAAACTTTAATAAGGGTGATTTCTGTAAGCATTCTCAGGCTCTCCGGTTTCAAGGAGCATTAAATTTCCAGCACTGTCTGCCAGAGATATCCCAGGCCCCCAGCGAGCCGGCAGGAGATGCCGTTCTACACACCTGTCAGGAAGAAAGGAAGAGTAAGATGGCCCCAGGCCAGCGCCGCCTTCCTCGCTCCCACCACTCTGTTCTCTGGGCATTCCAGGGTCTTGTCAGCATCCCCTCTTGATTTTCATCCAGTCTCATCTTGGGCAACAGAACCTGGGGTTGTGGGGTTTTTCCCAGAAGAAGAAACACGTGAGGAGAGGCCAGTGGAGAACAAAACACCCATTTCTTCCAGGAGAAGGGGAGGGGAGATGGCTAACTGCTGGTCAGGCTGCACAAAACCCTACAGAATCCAACAAACCTCGTGCTGTTTAAGAAAACTAAACGCCCAAACAAAAACCTCTCCAAGTTCCGAATCTTACAGGAACTCCCCTTTATGAAAGTGAGGTTGTTTATGCTTGAAAACCAAGAAGGCAGATGTTTCTAGAAGGTTTATAAAAATCAGCTCTGTTGGCCGGGTGCAGTGGCTTACGCCTGTAATCCCAGCACTTCGGGAGGCTGAGGCAGGTAGATCACGAGGTCAAGAGATCGAGACCATCCTGGCCAACATAGTGAAACCCTGTCTCAACTAAAAATACAAAAATTAGTTGGACGTGGTGGCAGGCGCCTGTAGTCCCAGCTACTTGGGAGGCTGAGGCAGGAGAATCGCTTGAACCCGGGAGGTGGAGGACCCAGTGAGCAGGGATCACGCCACTGATCTCTGGAGCACTCCAGCCTGGAGACAGAGCAAGACTCTGTCTCAAAAAAAAAAAAAAAATTAGCTGTGTTGATGTACAGGACCATGAACCCACGCAGAGGCCAGTTTAAATGTAGAGCTAGCAAGGGAGGTCTCCGGGGTGAAGGGAGGAATGTCTCCCTGGGATCCTTTCACCCTTCTGTCCTCCCCATGAAGCTACAATTATGAAATAAATAGTGAAATAATAATAAAAGAAACCCCTGCAGGTATCACCTTTGCCCAAAATAGACAACTATGAAAACAATGACTACTATTGCTACACACCTACTGTGTGCCAGGCAACATGCTCAAGTACTTCCCATATGGCAATTAATCTACATAATGTCCCTTATGAGGCTGAAATTACATGCATAAGCTTAAACAACAAAAAGGAAGGAAGGAAGAACAGAATCAGGCTGAGAGAAGAGGGAAAAGAAAGCGACCCTGATGAGAGATGGCCCCTGCGCTGGACTTTACAGAGGGACTTTGTCGTATAGAGTCCTCTCTTCCTAAAACAAAGTGTCCAAGAAGTTCAGAGATTTACAACATTACTGAGTCCTGAAGCTGAGATTCAAAACCCAGTTCCAGCTGAGTGCAGAGGTCTGTCTATATGCCAATGATACTTTCATACTTCTTGAAAAAAAGTCTACCTCCCAGCAGTGAAAACCAGCCAGCCCAGCTGGTTGCAGAGTGGTGAGGTGACAGAGCAGGCAGTGTGTAGGGCATGGGGACACCTCCCAAAGGATTTAGGAGAGGCAAGGGGCGGGGGGGTGACCAGAGTTCATATAAGCTACTCAAGAGCCTCAGGGCGGCAATTTAGCACCAAATGCATGAAAAAGAGTCAGCCCTGGGCCTTGGAGGGAGTGGAACCCCTCCCTCTCCTTGGTCAGCCATCTTGTCCTCATGAGTCACCAGGCCCAGGCAAGGGTGTGGGTGGTTCTGCAAACCCGTCCCCGTCAATGGAAACAGAATACAAAGACTTCATCCTCACATTAGTGGGTTACCAGCGTCACTGACTCCTACAATGCGCTGCCTGAAAACATCCGTCTCCAGCACGACCAGCTCCCTGCAACCCCGGGAGAGCGGCAGGGGGCAGTGTTGACAGGAGCAAGCTGGCCAGAGCCACAGCTCCCACCTGGGATGGCCCCTGACCCGAGGCCTCCTCTGAGCCCCCGGGAACCCCTCTGGCCTTGTTTCCTCAGGAGTAAAAAGAGATTGTCCAGGTCTCAGAAACCTGTGTTTCTGCGGCTTAAAATACAAGAAACACCAACATCCCAGGCATAAATAAGGGTAGCTGTGGCCTCTTGGGGGACCAGAGGACCAAGGTAAAGCCCGCTTCCCCACCTCCTCAGTCCTTACCCTGCACGCCAGGAAATCACGTCCACACCCATGCACAGGGGCACATAAATGAACAAACCCACGCTCAGACCCAGTACACAGAGTGTGTGAGCCTGCACAGACTGCCATTCATTCAAGTCCCATGGCAGCCTGCCAAATTATAAATAGCCCAGCTCGTTTTTCAGATGACCAGCGATTCAGCAAAGTCCTCTGGCCTTCAGCAGTATATGAGCCTCCTCTTAACCTCTTTCAGCTAGATGCTCAGCAAGGAATCCAGTCTGACCCAGCCATGCTAGCTAACCTTAGGAGTGCACAGACACACAGACACACAGACACACACACACACACACACACACGGATAACAAACCCCAGGTAAGATTGTCTGACAAACAGCGTCTGACTGATGCTAAGCCCACAGATACGGGGTCCAAAGGGGTATCCAAGTCACAAGAATGACAAACACAAAGCTATTTCAAAGGGAATGAGGGGCACGCTTCCCGTCCCCCAGCAAGCTCTCAGCAGTCGGACCCAGCTGGCCACCCAGTTCACTTCTCAGACCTCTATTAGAGCATGGGGCACCCATCGCTACCTCTTCAGCTCGCAATTCAGAATGAGCCCTGGCTCCCCACCCTTTCAAGCACAGTTCAAACTGCCTTGCGTGGCTTCTAGGTCAAAACACCACAAGTGACTGGTGGTTTGAAATAAACACCTAACTCTGGGGAGACCAAACAGTGAAGATAGATCACTTACCCTTACCCTAAGCTATAATCAAAGAGATAACCACTGGTATTGAATCTTAGCTAGAACAGATCCCCCCTCTTATCCCACCCCAAGTATCACAGACACAAGTTTACAATGAGGTTCTAATTACCTCCAATTTCTCTTCATTGTTTCAATTTCCCCCTCTGGCCCTCACACACTATCCCAAGACTTCAGTCCATCGCTAAGAAGGTAAGAATCCTGGAAATGTATTCACTTATCAGATTCTTAGGAAATAGTCCAACGTCTGAGCTTTCTCCTATGCTGTGAGCTCCTTCTCTACAAATTAGCTGGACATGGTGGCGCATGCCTGTAATCCCAGCTACTCGGGAGGCTGAGGCAGGAGAATCACATGAAACCGGGAGGCAGAGGTTGCAGTGAGCCGAGATCGCGCCACTGCACTCCAGCCTGAGCGACAGAGTGAGAGGCTCCATCAAAAAAAAAAAAAAAAAAAAAAAAAAAGACAAAGCACATCTCCCCAGTGCCTGGCACAGGACCTGCAATGCCACCCTCCATCTGATGAATGAAAGTCACCTCAAGGGAGGTTCCTGTGGGATGCTGATGAAGGCTTGGGTTAACCCAACTCTCTCCCCGCAAATATCTAATCTCTACCATCAGCCAAGGAAGTGCTTTCTGCAGAGTCCTCCTTGTCCTCTAAATCAAGTGAGGCCATAGTTTGACAAGGACATGCCACAACCAGGTTGAGTGCAAATCCTCATCCAGACCTACAAATACCTCTCAGCCTCCAACCTGTAAATCCCATGAATCACAGAGGCTTGATCGGAGCAAACAAAAACTGCTAGAAGCCAACGCTTCCCCAGCATCAACCAGAGGGAAGGAGAACTGTGCCTTAATCATGCCTCGGGAAACAGACACCTAATGAAAGTGGTCCCCTGCTACAACAAGTCCCGAGCAACTCAACTCAACAGACACACAACAAAATTCCTAGGCTGGGCAGGGTGGCTTATGCCTGTGCGGATCACCCAAGGTCAGGAGTTCAAGACCAGCCTGGCCAACATGGTGAAACCCCATTTCCACTAAAAATACAAAACAAATAGCCGGGCGTGGTGGCAGGTGCCTGTAATCCTAACTACTTGGGAGACTGAGGCAGGACAATCGCTTGAACCCGGGAGGCGGGGGTTGCAGTGAACAACCTGCGCCATTGCACTCCAGCCTGGGCAACAAGAATGAAACAAACTCGGTCTCAAAAACAAAAACAATAAAAAAAATTCCTATGGGAGAGCTGCAGCCCTCAGGCCCCAGGCTCCGGTCAGACTGGGATTGCCATGGGTCTGCTCTGCTCCTCCGACTAAACCCCTCATCTTGACCCACGTCCATTTTTCCCCTTCTAAAATACTATATTTTTTAAAAAATTCCTTACAAGGAGTGTTTTATTTTCTTAACTGAACTGTGGCTTTCAAAACAGGCCTGACCTTCCTGCTCGCCACCCCTCCTTGTCACAGAGCAACAGAAATTAAATTGATTTTCCCTATCAGCGCTCTGCATCTCAGTGATCATGCCCAGCCTCCAGAAAGTCTGCTTTCTGCTCCATCTCACGAACAGAAGCCCTGTTGCTAAATCTAACCCCACTGGCTCAGGAAGGAGGGGATAGAGGAAGAAGGGGTAACCGAAGGGCACAGGTAACAATTTATGGCCCCCTTGTCACTGTGGTCTTATCTCTGCGGCCAGTCCCTTCTGAGAAATGGTACCCGTTACTGAACTCCCCCTGGGGGAAAGCTATTCCCCGGGGCCTGACTGTTGGCGACAGGTGGCCCAGCCAGGGAGAGGAAAGCTTGCTGTGGGGACCCATCCTGCCTTCCCCACAAACTACTCCTCTGGGCACGTCCCCAGTCAGGCACCCCAGCTCAGGCTAAACCACCTGCCCCACCCCACCTCTACTGGTGCACTGTCTCTGAGGAGCACGGAGGTGGAGGCTGCTGCAAAGACAGGAAGGCCAAACATGCTCAGAGGGGGCCCTCCATAACCACCCAACCCAAATAAGGTCCCGTTCTCTCTCGTAGGACACACTGTGCTTTCTTTTCACAGCACCTGTGGCACTTAGTAATTACACGGGTGCACGTGCATGTCTTTCTGCGTGCATCTCTAATGTTGGTCTGTCACACCACATTAGGTCCCATGAAGATGAGACCATTGTCGCCTTCTTCTCTATAGTATTAAGCACTTAATATTTATTGACTAAGTAAGTAGAAAAAAGATGCACTTTATTACAGGTTATTAGAAGCAGGATACTAACTTATTTGGGGTTAGACCTCTTTGGGAATTGTTTGGTCCACACAGAATGCAGGGCATAGAATACATGAACTTGTAGGGTTCTCTGTTTACCTTTTCTCATCCCTCTCCTTTTGTCTTGTTAACGAGCCACCAAAAATGCATCCCTGTCCCATAAGGAAGAAAAGAGGGCCAAGGACAAACGTGTGAAGAAAAGTTCATTGCAGTGAACATTGGAATTCTACCTGGCAACCCACGGAAAACATTCTTTCCCTCCTCTCCCCGGTCCCTCCAGGCATGGCCCCATAATTCAACCCCCAATTATTCTATTGCCAACCATCATCCCCAGGAATGACAGTCCCACTGTGTCAAGTCCCTCCTGCAATTGGAATTCGAGTTCTGACCTGACCCAAGTTCATTATTGGCATCAAAGAGCTCTGGCTCTTTGAGTCATCTTTCCAATGATCTGGAAGCAAAAGCCAAGAGACTTCATTTCTTTATTTCTACTTCATTCTGTTCCAAAGGGATTGGAGGTGTCTTACAAAAACAGCTACAACGCAACAAAAATAGATGAATAAATGAGTTAGGATGGGTAATAAAATAAATCCAAAAGTAAGGTTACTGCCCAGAAATATGCATCACGATTGATAAAGGCAATCCCAAGAAATGAGACGCCAAAATGTTCTTTCTGAAATTCCCTCCTCGTCAGGAAGATGGAAAATATTTCTGCTGATATTCAACAGACACTTGACCTACCATCCAAGCCTCGGCTCAACCTTGGGGATTCATCAACAATGCACACACCAGGCTCCGGGCTGTAAGTGTCTCTGATGTCCTTGAATCCAATGTCAAGTGCTTCTCAGCTGGGGAGAGGTGAGTTGCTGGAGTCAACCCAGGAGAAGGGACAGGAAGGGTGGGAGCAATGTTTTCTCTAAAACCCGAGTACTGTCAGTACTCATCTCTGCTTGCAAAATAACCCTGTCTGACCTTGGGCAGAACCAGATGCTCTCCTCAGTCCCTCCAATTCTAAAACTTTTATGATATTATGATTAACCGCTGTCATATTCAGGGGAGTGGTTTCACTGGAATGCCCAAAGCAAGCGGCATCTTTCACGTCCACTCAACTCTCCAATTCTGCCTGCTCTCACCCCCCTGCCTTCTCGGTGGGCATGGGCTGCCCAGACCCAGGGGCTCCTCTGCCTCAGGTTCTTGAACCTCTCAACTTCCATTTCCCATGCCTTCTAACACTCATCTTAGCAGAGCAAGGCCCACGCCGGATCTCTCTCCCCACATCCACCCAGTTGAGCATCAGTTTTCTTTAGTCCACACTTTTTGGAGAACCCAGTAGCCAGAACACAAGTACAACTGGTTTTTCCACACATTTGTGAACACACATTCCTCCTTCCGTAATCTGTTCCCAGTTCCAGTCTATTTTCAATAGAAGATATTTACTGGGTGCATATTCTGTGCCACAAACTCTACTAAGCCCCTTTTGTGAATTTTCTCATTTAACCCTCACTGCCCCCAATGTGAGGTAGTTACTTTATTATTCTTCCCATCTTACAGAGCAGCATATTGAGAGACTCAGTGAGGTCAAGTCACTTGCCCAAGGCCATGCCTGGATTCAACCCCAGGTTCATCTCATTCCCAAGCTCTGAACCACTACACCGTATAGTGACACCCTCTTCCACAGGCCATTTGGAAACTTCCTGATTTTAACTGCTTCATCACTCAGTTATGGATTTTTCAGGCATGCATTCATTCCAGGAGCTCACCCTCCACCTCCAGCATGGAAGTTGTGGGTTTCGTGGTCCAGCAGACCTGAGCTCTGAGCCTTATTCAAGGCCCCACAACCTCTCAGAGCTTCAGTTTCCCACGTGTATTGTAGAGCGAATCCCCCAAGCCTCCTATAGCCATAAGAGTGTGGCAGTTCCTGGATGGGTAAAACTTTTTCTAGGAGGGATGGACTTACCCCCTACCCCTCCAACAATTTCACATAAAACATGAATCCATCACTCAGTCCCATTGGAAGGGCAATGAATCCATCCCCAAGAACTGAGGGGCATTCCAAAGGAGACTTACGTGAGACGGCACAGCCCTGAGGCCCTCCCTGGCTGGGGAGGTCTCTTTAATGTGCAGAAACGATTTTCTAATTAAGTGGTGAGCATGCTGTATTGACTTTAAGTGCACGAGTAGCTCAGGGGAGGAAGACAGTGGATTAGAGGTGTACGGCAGAAGAACTGAGCTGGGCATTAAAGCCAGATCACCTTTGGTGCTCCTAGCTCCCCACTATCCGGTCTCTACAGAACAATCAGAGAGACCTTTAAAAACACTGATCTTGTCACCTGTCTGCTTAAAACCTTCCAAAGGCTTTCCATGGCACTTGGAACACAATTCAGACTTCTTACCCTGGTTCACAAGGCTCTGCGTGGCCCATCTGCCTCTTCCCCCACACACCAGGTGCCATCACACCTGTCTTCTGTCTGAGTCTTGAACTACCAAATTCTGTCCCGTCACAGGGCCTTTGCACTGCCTGCTCCCTCTGTGGGAATGACTGTCTCCTATATCTGCACACAGCTGGCCTCTTCCTTCATTCAGGGCTTAGCTTCAAAACCAGCTTCTGAGAGAGCTTGCCTTACCACCCCTATCAAAAGCAGCCCCAAGTTGCAACTCAAGGGAAGATCAACAAAAAATAATAACAATAAAATAATAAAAAAGAAAGAAGCCCCAAGCAGTCTCTCCTACATTAGTGGAAATTTTCTTCATAGTAAAGAGAACTCTCTGCTATGTTTGTTATTTGCTTGCCATCTGAGTGTTTTCCCCTCAACCCTCCACTGAAATGTATGTTTCATGAAAGTGAGAGTCTTGTCCATCTTATATCCCCCAGTGCCTAACATAGCTCCTGACATGTTGAAGACACTCAGTCAAAACTGGCGGGCCTTATGTTTACTGCAGCACTGTTCACAATAACCACGACATGGAAACAACTTAAGTGCCCATCAATGGGTAAATGGATAAAAAAAAATTGGCGCATATATATATATACACATACACACACACACACACACACACACACACATATACTACTCAGCCTTAAAAAGTGAAATTATATCCTTTGAAACAACATGGATGAACCTAGAGGACATTATGCTAAGTGAAATAAGGCAGGTACAGAAAGACAAATATTATATGATCTCACTTATATGTGGAATCTTTAAAAGTCTAACTCATAGAAACAGAGAGTATTAGTAGAATGGGGGTTACCAGAGGATGGGGGTGCATGGGGAAGGAGGGAGATGTTGGTCAAAGCGTTTGCTGGTCAAAGGGAGATGCTGGACAACATTTCAGTTAGACAGGAGGAGTAAGTTCCAGTGATCTATAGAACAGCATGGTGGCTATAGTTAATCGTAAGGTAATGTATATTTCAAAATCATTAAAATGTGCCTGGAATGGCGGCTCATGCCCATAATCCTAGCACTTTGGGAGGCCCAGGTGGACGGACTGCCTGAGCTCAGGAGTTCAAGCTCATGCCACTGCACTCCAGCCCGGGCAACAGAGCAAGACTCCGTCTCCAAAAAAAATAAATCGTTAAAATGTTCTTACTACAAAGAAATGATAAGTATGTGAAATGATGGATGTATTAATTCACCGGCTTTAATCACTCCACAATGTATACATGTATCGAAACAAACATCACATTGTACCCCATAAATATAAACCATTACTATTCATCAATTAAAAATAACATTTAAAAAAATTTAAACATCACATTGTACTTCCCCACCAAAAATTAAATTTAAATTTAAAATATTCGTGTCATACAAAAAACACTGGTTAGGAACGGAGAAGGAGGGGACCACAGGAACACGCAACAGTACAATCACAACCCGCACAAGCGATGCTTGAGGAAGGGGCGCATCTCCGGGGCTGATCTACTCCGAAGACAGTGGGCAATCACCAATTAACAAAGCGAGGGTCCGCGTTAGGAAGTCTGGGAGGCCAGGCAGGGGTGGCAGCTGTGTACAGTGAGAACAACCCTGCACTCAGAATTTGTGGCTTCAAAATACGGCTTCCCTATTGTCTTGGTTTCCTAGGGCTGCTGTAACAAAGTCCTGCAACCAGGTGGCTTAAACACCAGGAATTTACGTCTCACAGTTCTAGAGGCTGGAAGTCTGAAATCAAGGTGTCATACGGCTGGTTCCTTCTGAAGCTCTGGGGAGAGTCTATCCATGCCCCGCTCTTGCCTTCTAGGGGCTCCCAGCAATCCTCGGTGTCCCATGGCTTGTGGATACATCACTCTGATCCCTGTCTCCATGTTCATGGGGTCTTCTCCCCATGTGTGTCCTGGATTCGACTTCAGATCTTCTTATAAGGACGCCAGTAACTGTATTAGCACCCTCCTCCCAACAGCATGACCTCGTGTTACCTAATTATATCTGCAAAGACCCTGTTTACAAATAAGGTCACATTCTTAGGTTCCAGGTGAATGTGAATTCGGGAGAGAACGCCATTCAACCCAGTACACCCAACAACTCGGCATGTCACCTTAGAGAAGCCACCTGCAATGTCTGAGCCTCCCTTTCCTAGTTGTTCTATCACAGGTCTCAAATCCTTTCCCTAAAGGGAGGTGGCAGAACCGATCATGGTGCCTGTCACTCTGGAAGGGCCCATGGACATGAACTGAGTTGAGAGGACTGTAGATTCACTGTGGCGGGAAGTAGGGAGCCACTGCAAGCTGGGAACGGAGGATCGTCCACTGAAAACAGGATTTCAGGAAGGCACATCTGGTAGCAAAGGGCAACACAGGTTGGGGCAGGAGGGACTGTGACAAGGAATCACATCAGGAAGCAGAAGGGGTTCAGTCTCGCTTGCGATGGGGACAGCAGACAGAAGAGAGAAGGAGTGAACACAGGAACCGCTTAGCAGATAAGCATCAGTCTCAACGAGTGAGTCAGGAAGAGCCGTCAGAAATGCCATTCTTCTCCCACACAGGGACTCAGGGCAGGAGAACAGACTGGAGTCAGTGAGGTCAGTGGGAGGAGGGTGAAGGTGAGAGGAGCCTGGAACATTCAAATGGAAATGCCCAGCAGAAAGGGAGTGGGGGAGTCAGGCAGCGAGAGGGCTGGGCTGCCAGCGGAAACCAGGAGGAAGAGGGAGAGCGGCCAAGGCCATGAGCATAAACATCTCTGAGGAAGAAGCCAAAGGGCCAGCGAGCATCTCATCCCAAGGACAGACTGCCTGATTCCAGAGAGGGCAGCCCTTCAAATGCCCGCATGTGACTGTGTCCACCTAAAAACCCAACCCCAATGTTGGGAACCACTAGAGAAACACACACTGCAGAAACCCGAGAATGGCTATGAGCCCAGGAATACAGCCTCCTCCGTAAGGAGGCAGTGGGGCAAGGCATGGAAAGAGGGACGCCAGCTCCAGTCTCTTCTGGGCCACCGACCCTGAGCAAGTCTCCTGGCTCCTCGGGGCCTCGCATACCCTCTATGTCACAGACGAGGAAACTAAGATCCCTTCCGAAGCCGAAATTCCATGCTTCTCATCCACCAGAGCCACATTAAGTGCCTGGTAATTCAATAATTCAATTAAGAAAGCTCAATTTTTTTCAAGCTTAATATTTAATGGAAGGGTTATGAAGTGCGACACAACTCGGCGTGATTAATAGTTACAATTAAAGACCGAACGTGTTGAGGGGAGAGAGGCACAGATTAGTGGGAACACATTTATGCTGCAAAGGGACAGAGCGAGTTGTACCTACAGACTGGGAAGCCTTCTCTTCATATTCCACACCACCGCCAAGTGCCCGGCGGAGTCTGTGCTGCAAGAGGTCTGTCTACAGAACCAACTGACTGACTTGCCCAAGTGCAGGTGGACGTGACTAGGGGCAGAGAGTGAAGTGGGGTCCCTCCCAGCCTCCCCAACAAATCAGAGCTTGTTTGTTGCAAAGCTGGAACAAGGCCCACCCTGGTGGGGCCTATCTTCTTGCCACCACAATCAAGTCTTCCAGAAGGCAAACAGGTAAGAGGAAGAATGCAATCTGCCAGACAGGAAGATGCAGTGGCTGAGCTTGGACAAACAGCTCCAGGGGTGGCAGGGACTTGTTCTGACATCTGTCTTCTCATGTCAGAGAGATCCTCATTCCAAGACCACAGGTGCCTCTGGCCTCCAGTAACCCACATGCAGGTTATATATAAGACATTCCATACTGACCATGCTACAACACAGCTGGCCTTGGGACCCTGCACGGCGGCCATTCTGAACCACGGGGCCCTGATTTCTGTGCTCAGGAGGAGCCTGGTTCTGAGCATCAGGGAAGAAGAGAGGGCCGATGCCTGGAGTGCAGCCTGCCTGGGCTCCCACCTGTGAGTCTGTGCCAGTTATGGAAAAACTGGGCCTGGGGGGATCGATTCTTCAAGACAAGGAGGGTCACAATGAATGGGCAGGAGATACCATCTGACACGGAATGGGTTTCAGCAACTGAGAGCATTTCACCCAATTGTGGAATAAAACACCTGGTCCTCAACTAAAAGCTTTATAGCTAAAGAGATAGCAAATGGAGTCTGTTTGTTTCTAATTCTTGAAGGAGTCTTCTCCATGCTCCTAAAATCATAACCAGTGCCAAATTCAGGAGGAAGAGGTGGGTAGGACAGCCAATGCAGATTCTATAAACAGTGAAAATTCCTTCATCTTCATGGCTAGAGGACCCCCTATGCTCTGATTCCTCCACCCAACCACCACCACAGCCTTGCCTCCTCCTACCACCTCTGCCAACTTGGGCTGCCATCCTTGGGTTAGAGGGCAAGCTAAGTCTAGAAACTCAGGGCCGCCAGCACATGGGCCAGGGAAAAGTGGGTGCTCAGAGATCTTCACCCTTGAAAAGAAGACAGACAGACAGAATCTGTTAAGTGCAGCCCTGGAGCCTCTTATATGGGAAAATTGAGAGGTAAAGAGCAAGAACAAGAAAAATAAATCCAATGAAAATAAGGCCATTACTTTAGAGACATGCGTATTAACGAGGACTTTTGAGGGAATGAAGGAACAGCTGGGCTGCAGCACCAGCACTTCCTGAGCCCCCATGTGCCAGACCGGGAGTGGGGCGGAGGGTACAAAGAAGAAACTGCCATTCCTGCCCTCAAGGAACTTGCCCCAGGGGCAGTGTGGACGCTCATTACCAACACCAGACAACCACACGAGAAGAGAAAGAAGGCGGACTTAGATTTGGCTGAAAAAAAAATGTTTTTACTAATTAATTACAATCACTGATGTGAACTGTTTGCCATTCGTGCCTAATTACTGTGCAGCAAAACGATGGTGTTTACCATCAAAAGAGCATCACTTCACTTTAAGGTGAGTTTTCTTTGGGGCTCCAGAATTTCCAATGAATGGGCACTGTGTAGTAGCATTCACGGTCATATGCTGACAACCTCAAGACATTGGAGGGAGTCCCATCCTTATAAATAATAAGGTACATATGATTCAAATAAACGTTGGATTGAGCATTCACTGTGTGTGAGGTCCTCTGCTAAGGACTTCCATGCATCTGTCTCCCTTAAGACTCCCAATCCTATAAAATACTTTCTACTTTATCACCATTTTACAGATGAACTTGCCCAAGGTCACACACTTGGGAAATGGTGGGGGCAAGAATGGCAGCCAGGCCTGCCTGCCCCCAGTGTCCACGTTCATCACCAGTGTGACCACTGCAGAGCGAATGCGCTGGAGGACACACAGCAAAATGCTGGTTCTCCAGGATGAGACCAGAAATTCTCCCTTTTGCTTAGCTATTTTAATTGTTTTTTTTTTTTTAATTATCTAATCAATGTGAAAGACCTGAGGGTTTGTCATTTCTATGGTTTGTTTGTTACAGACTAGAGCTCCACTAGCTATGACTCCCCCCAACCAGGAAGGCTAATCAGGGGTGGGGAGGTGGGAGTCCAGGCACGCAGGGCAGGAAAAGCCCTTGCTGGTCATCCAGGCCAACAACCTTCAACGTGCTGCAAACGTCCTTGCTATCTGGTCCCTAACAGATGGTCCTCACTTCATCGCAGCCTCCCTGGATGCCGGATGAGTAGATAGAAGCTCCAAAAACATCCAGGCAGGAAGGACAGCGGCAGCAGGAGTCACAGGCAGCAGGAGTCACCGGATGGTCATGACAAACATCGCCCTTTGCCCAGTGTCTGGCAGCACACGATCAGCCTCTCCTTTTCTCACTGGGAGAGCAAAACTACTGAAGATAATCTTTTAGACACATACAAAAACCCAAAACTTCCAAAACTGGGGCCAACCTTTTCTCCCCCAGGCACCTTAGAGCAATGGTGCTATTTGGTGGCTGTGTGGGATCAGCATGAAATGCAGGGTTAAGTCATCATAGCCCAGGTGCCATCTAGAAAGCCCTACCCACATGAAGGGAGATCTATAGGGGGTTAGACTGAGGACACGCAGACCAGGAAGGACCACTCACTCTCCATGTTATGAAGAGCCAGATATGTTGGGAAAGGTCTTGAGGGCACTAAGGATAAGGACTATGTCAAATGCACTATATTTAAGTGTCGGGGATCTTTTCCTCCAGACACTCTGGAGTCCCAATGCCTAGCCCTGTACCTGGCCCATAGAATGCATCACAAATGTATACTGATCATAAATATATGGTGGGTGGTAAATATATTATTACTAGGAGAGCAGAGGGCACCCAAATCACAGAGTAAAAAGAACTGAAAGAACTGGGCGTGTTTACCTTGGAAAACAGACAATACGGTGAGGGCGGGAGGCAAGGGAGACCTCATAATTGTGCTTACACAATTCAGCTTCATGGTAAAGTAGACAAAACATGATATTTGAAATTAGAAGACCTTGGTTTGAGACACAGCTTTTTGCTACTCAGCTAACTTTGTGTGCCTCTAGAAGTATTACCTTCATTCTAAATATGAAAACATGTAATGAATGTTTCACAATTGTAGCTGTATATTAGGACATTTTTTAAAAAGATGCTCAGCCAGAAACAGTGGTGCACAACTATAAGCCTGGGTTCTTAGGAGGCTGAGGTGGGGGGATCACTTGGGCCCAGGTATCTGAGGCTGCAGTGAGCCATGATCAGGCCACTACACTCCAGCCTGAGTCCAGCTTGGGCGACAGAGCAAGTCCACATCTCTTTTAAAAAATAAAACAAAATAAAATAAAGGCCAGGTGGGGTGGCTCATGCCTGTAATCCCAACACTTAGGGAGGCTGAGGTGGGAGAATCACTTGGGCCCAGAGATGGGGGCTTCAGTGAGCCATGATCATGCCACTGCACACCAGTCTGGGTGACAGAGTGAGACCCTGTCTCATAAAAACAAACAAAGATGTTCAGATTTTACCACAGTCCTACCATCTAATCTCCAAAGATGGTTCCATGAATTTATATTTCTAAAAAGCTCTTTAGATCATCCTAATATATAGCCAAATTTGAGAACCACTAACATGTATATCAAAGCACTGATATAATATGTATCTTTTATATGTTCTATATAGCTAATCCATATAATATTTAGTAATATCTATGTCAATATATATTAAAGAATTATTCAAAATATGTGGGAAAGGGAAGGAGTTGTCCCACTGCAGAGCTCACAAAGCCAAAATAAGGAACTATGTGCTCTTTAAGCAGGGAAGCAGATTTTTACCCCTGAAATGTTCTTAAACCATTGAAAGCCGATCAAATATGAAAGATTAAAAGAGATTCCTAACAAATCAAATTTGTCAGAAATATTGCAGATGAGATTCCCATATGGATTGGATGGAGAGGTTGGATTAAATAATTTGTAATTCAACATATTGATAATTAATGACATGGCAACATTTATTAACCCCCATATGTAAAGTGTGTCTGGTACAACGTATGTGCCCTCATTTCAGCCTTAGAACCAAATAATGAGGAAGGTGGTCTTATACATTTCATTCATCAACGGAAGAGAAGTAGGGTCCTACTCATACCCTCAACTGCAACCAGGCTGGTTTCCCCACATCCTGTGAGGTCCCTGTACACATTCCTGCCTTTACTTTTTTTTTTTTCCTCTCTTTTTTTTTTTGAGACAGAGTCTTGCTCTGTCATCCAGACTGGAGCGCAGTGGTGCGATCTCCGCTCACTGCAACCTCCGCCTCCCAGGTTCATGTAATTCTCCTGCCTCAGCCTCCCAAGTAGCTGGGATTATAGGCATGTATCACCACACCCAGCTAATTTTTGTATTTTTATTAGAGACAGGGTTTCACCATGTTGGTCAGGTTGGTCTTGAACTCCAGACCTCAGGTGACCCACCCACCTTGGCCTCCCAAAGTGCTGGGATTACAGGCGTGAGCCACTGCGCCACGCCTGGCCTCTCTGCCTTTACTCACGCCAGTCCCAACTAGGAGAAACCCCAAGCTTCTCTCAATCAGAAACTTTCAAAGCAATTCAACAGTACCTTTTGTGGGGGGACCGCCAGCTTCGGCCTAGTGAAGAAGTGATTTTAAAATTCAGAAGCCCTGGGTCCAATGGACACCCACATCTCCCATTTCCCCAAGAGATGGAAAGAGTTTGCCTCCATTTAATCTCTTCCTCAAACACTTCTCTGTCAGGCCATGCTTCATGAAAACCTTCACTCTAAAGCTGAACAGTGCAGACCTCTATTGAAATAAAGGTTCTGTGAACTCCAAGCCTTTCTCTGGAGAAGGTTTTTACCAAATGCAGATGTAAAAGGTAACAATAGGAGAGGAAAAAGGCCTGTGTCCCAGGCCTGTGCACTTCCAAGGCTGTATGGACACCCATTCATCACCTGAACGAGGATGTGGACACTGTCACGGCACAATTACCTCAGCACCTGGTACATCAAAAGCACTCAACAACCACTTACTACTGAATGAAAAAAATAAATTAAAATGTATAAAAGATCAAAACTATGTCTACAATGGGGGAAAAGTTCACTCTCAGAGAGCTCCTAATGCTAAAACTTTATAATTGGAGAAAAATCCCAAAATGGGTACTGGGTGACTACTGAGTGTAGGGCACTGCCCCACATGCCATGAGGATGCACACAAGAGCAGCAGGAGGGAAAAGATAAACAGGTAACAAGCTGAACATTATCTTAAAAGAGCAATACAAAATTTAAATAACAATGGTAATGCTTTCATAAGGCAAGATGTAATTGTCAAACGTATTAGATGAAGGAAAAAAGTCACTATTTGTCTTCAGCTATATCCTTTCTAGGACAAAACTGGTATGCAGCTAGGAACAATAATCAAAAACCCATTAAAGATCACGACTAAACACATCCACTTGAAAACATTTTATTTGCCACCATTTTTGTTTCAAGATGACAATCTGAAACAGAAACACAACCCCCAGTCTATCCTGAAACTCTCCTGCATGTATCTCACTCAGTCAAAACCATTCAAGACTTCACGGATTATCAGAGAACAGAGAGGCAGTGTAACAAGCATTTAAAAGTCAAGGTATAACAGATTCCTCACTCTTCAATATTTAAAAAAAAAAAAGTTTCATATGACAAATTTCAGAGGAATGTAAATTTTAGAAAGACTCGGGCACAAAAATCCTACAACCAAAAGCTCAAGCTCACTATTATGCTGCCTTAACTGGTAGAAATGTAAATTAGTACAACCTCCCTGTGGGGCAGTTTGGCAATAAATAGCAAATTGTAAAACGTATTATTATCTCCTTATTGTAAATTCCTAGAAGTGGAATTGCTAGGTCAAAAGTATTGCAGGAGCAGGAGAGAAATGCATGCACAAGGGCGGTCCTGCCAGAACTGGCTATAATACCAAACAATGATCATAATGATACTGCAAACAACCTAAATGATCCTAACTAAGGGTTTGCGTAAGTCAATCATAGTGCATCGATATCACAGAAACAATGAAGGCAACAAATATGACCATGTAGGATACAATCACATGGAAAAATGCCTCTGACATACTGTTGAACAGAAAAAGCCGTCTGGCAAACACCACATATGATCCCATTTATATAAAAGTGTACACAACCATATGTTTATATATGTGCAGACAGACCTCTGGAAGGCTGCACCAAAATGTTACTGTGAGTTATCTCATAGTGATGAGATGAAAGGATTTGTTAGTTCTCTGTTTACTTATGTATTTAATTTTTTCTAGTATGCCTTTTCATTTTTAAACAAAATCATAATGCTGTTAAAACTAAACTTCCTTCATTTACAGATCACTCAATTCTGTGCAAAATGTGGGACTTTCTTCACCACTGATCCCAGCAGCTGAGTCCCAACTGTAGTTGTGGAATATTCCAGAATACCTCCATGCAACTCGCCTACAACCCTGGCCCTCCCTTCTTCAGGATACCGGGCAGGATTAAATGTGAGAGTAGTGCACTCCGCCACCCTGGCAAGAAAGGCTTGTATAGCCCATGATTTCCAGGCCATTCCAAGTGCTTCCTGAGTCCTGCCCCACAGCCTGCAGAGCTGGATGACTAACCCTGCCCCAGGAAGGAAATGAGGCCTCGCTGAGGATCAGAAGTTGGACCTCATAAAATTACAAAGCAGATCACGTGTCCAACTCCCAAGCACAGCCTCCAATAACTCCCAGGAGGGTCTGCTGGGCCAAGCTCCTCCCTCTTGGTTCTAAGCCACCTCATCTGCAAGCAAAGGGACGACACTGGCTGCCCTGGAGTCATCAGACCCCTGCCCTGGAGTCTTCAGGTGCAGAGGCCACAGGCACCCCAAGAAGGCAGACAGAGGCCCAGCAACCCCCATGGGAAGCACTTCCATCCACCTGGCAGGTCCATGCAGCCTCTGGAAAATAATATGGAAGCCATCCTTGAAGCATCAAGAGACGTCTAGAGCCAGCAGCTGTGACACTAGATAGTCATGTGTAATGGCTCCCAAGCCTCACACCACACAGACTCCAGGAAGCCAGGCAACAGCTCTGTCTTCCAACTTCTGGAGCTATGAGAAAACTTTCAAAAGATCTCCAGAAGAAGAAAGGGACTGAAATAGGGAGCCTGCAAGTCAGAATTCCCACTCTGAGCCAGGCACAGGCTCTTCTGTGCCTCTGTAAGCCCCAAGGCAGACAGAACGCTCATCTCCCATTTAGGAAACAAATACTCAGAGAAGCTAAGAGACTGGCTCAAGGGAACAGAGCTACTAGGCAGAAGAACTTCAAATGTATGTCTGATTTTTTGCTCCTCATCCCACAAGGCTACCTTGGAGTATGAGAAAGACTGCATTTTTCTCTTCTTGACTCATTTAGTCCGTTGTTCTTTCATCTGAAGAGCTTAACAGAAGACAGCTCCTACACACGGCTCTCTTTCCAGGTAATAACAAGCTCTGAGAACACCCAGAGAGTTCAGGGTTCACGCTGCCCCAAAGGATCTCCGAGAAGAACCAGCCGTCCACACAACCAGCTGGAACATCACAGTGATTGCCCCTGCAGGAGATGTATATAATAAAAATTGAATGCTGCAGCATGAACTTCATACATACTTGTCCTCTTGGTTTATTCATCAGAAATAATTATCTGTGCTTGCTTTCACAAGAGCACATATTTTATAGGGTACATTAAAATTTAATGGATTTTTAATAATATTGTAACTACTGCAAGAGAAAAACTGGAAAAAGCTGAGCCACATCTCTTTGTGGCATTTTGGTGGTTTGGCTCCAGCTTCGCAAAGAAAGAACTCATTTGGTGAGGAGGGGCAGGCAGGTGAGAGTGAAGAGCCCACACAAAACGCTGGGTGGGTATGAAAAATGTTATATTTGACTACTGGCATGAGAGATCTGTGCTGAGGGAGGGAAGTCAAGAAGGAAAGATGCCAAATCAACAGGCATACTTTACCAAATGGTAAATTACACTGTACTTAACCTGACTTTAGGCAACTTGGGATCTAGTTCAGAACAGAAGAAGGACAGCGATGGTGATCCATGCGACACTTCAATTGTGGAAAGGCAAGAGTAGGTGCTGGCCAATGGAATAGAATGCAACTACAGGGCTGGAAGAGATCTGAAATCTCATCCAATGTCTACAAAGCCGAAATTTACAGAAAAGATAGCCAAGGCCCAGAGAAGTAAGACGAGGCCCAAGATCACAAAGGAAATTAGCAGGTCTTTACACTTCTGTTGGGCTTCTTCTATTACTGTGTGTGGCCCAGGTGAAAAGCATATACTTAAATCTAACCTGAATGGCAAAGATAATGTTTTCATGTCTTTAATAAACTGCCAGGTTGCAAGCTGCACATTTTTAGCCATTTCTGGGAACCATTAACTTTCATAAGCCATCCCATGGTTTTTATTTTGATATGCATCACAAAAGATCACTCTATTTTAACTTTTTGGGAAAAGTTTTTTCTCTCCCTACGGGACTCGAACCCACATATCTGAAGGACTCATTAAACAACAGAGTCCTATCTAGAGGCCAAGATGAGGTGGCTCCTTTGGTTCCTCACAGAAGGCTACTATACACGCACCCAGTACAGTCATCTGGGGCCTCCTGAAGTGTCACCAGCCCAGAGACCAGTGTCTATTTCTGGACAAAGAAAGAAACCCATGGTGCCCTGCCACCAATGATGCATCCACAGCCAGGCTGACTCACCCATTCGTAAGTGCACTGCCAAAAATAACACCTTGCCAAAATTACGTTGCCTAATCTTTGACAAAGTAATATCCAAATTAAAATAAAAAAAAAAAAGGGCTTAAATGTCAAGTGATGATGGTGATTTATGTTGTACTGATTTATATAATGCGCCACATCTCAGATGGGCAGATTTTTCCATGACATCAAAGCAGGGTTAGCGGTGACAATGATAGCTGGAGAATGAGCATGGGTCTGGAGTTTGCTAGCCCTGGATTGAGCGCTCTCTCTGTCCCTTGGCAGCTTTGTGTCACTGGGCATGTACCTTCCTGTCCTGGACCCTCATTTTTCTCACCTGTGACAAGGGACACAAGAATACCTACCTCACAGGGAGACTGTAAGAATTACCCATTTATTTTATTTTATTTATTTATTTTTTGAGACTGAGTCTTGCTCTGTCGCCCAGGCTGGAGTGCAGTGGTGTGATCTTGGCTCACTGCAACGTCCGCTGCCCGGGTTCAAGCAATTCTTCTGCCTCAGCCTCCCAAGTAGCTGAGACTACAGGCGCCTGCCACCACGCCCAGGTACTTTTTGTACTTTTAGTAGAGATGGGGTCTCACCATACTGGCCAGGCTAGTCTCGAACTCGCTGGTGATCCGCCCACCCCAGTCTCCCAAAGTGTTGGGATTACAGGCGTGAGTCACCGTGCCCGGCCACATTTATCTGTTAATAAAAGCAGCTCGCGTAATACCTAGCACACAGTGGAGATGCAATTAATGAGAGTTATTATTAAAAATATCTGGTATTTACTATCACTAAATATGATTTGAATGGATTGACAGTTCCTTTCAATTTTCACATGTAGAACTATAATTGTAAAGCTGTGTAACATTTGATAGTATTAAATATTAAACCACTGTGTAATATTAAAGCCCAAAATGTCAAACACTGCAGCATAAACTACCTGACTGGCCTCCAAATGCCCTTTCACCAAGGTGTGATTTCTATTTGTTTTGCTTTGTTGTTATTTTTGTGGTTTTGAGATGAAGCCTCACTCTGTTGCCCAGGCTGGAGTGCAGTGGTGCGATCATAACTCACTGCAGCCTCGAACTCCTGGGCTCAAGTGACCCTCCTGCTTTTGCCTCCCAAGTAGCTAGGACTACAGGCACATTTTTTGTACAGATGGGTTCTCACTATGTTACCCACACTGGTCTCAAACTTCTGGCCTCAAGCGATCCTCCCCACCTCAGCCTTCCAAAGTGCTGGGATTACAGGCCTGAGCCACTGCACCAGGACTATTTATTTTGTCTCAGTAAAAGTATACTGTGCCTGAGGAGGAGGAGGAGGAGGAGGAGGAGGAGAATGAATGGAGAGGAGGAAGAGAGGCAGAGAGGAAGTCCACCAGTAGTCTAGAAGGTTCTACATTCCAGGCTTTGTCTCTTACTGTTGCCGCCTTCAGGAGAAACCTCTCCTTCCGATCTTCCGTCCTGTGTACGCATCAGGCCTCCCACACGCCCCATGTTCACGCCCGACATACACACACAAGCTGTAACTATCTGCAGCTGGAGCTACTCCGTCAAAGTAATCACACGACCTCTCAGTGTCAACATGCGCTTCCACAGAGGGTGAGGGGACTGCCACGGGGCCATTAAGTGTGGACATTAAAAACGCTGATGGAGCTACAACACATTAACCTGTGGAGGAAGCCAGGCTATCAGCTGCAGCTCCACCGACATCATAAAAAGTAAAGAGGCCTCAGTAAGGGAACCAATATTACAGCCATTGATATAAATTATACCTCAGAACAGGGGAGAAGGGGGTGGGGTATAAAAATGGAACAAGTTCAAACTTCTTTTATTGTAATAGTCTCCAGTCGAGCATAATCACCAAAGCTATAGTGCAATACGATTGCCAAAACTAGACAAACATCTGTGAGATGGATTCATCTCAGAGGGGAGGCCAACAGCTTGTTATCATTAAAGCGGCGATGCTCGCTCTGCGCCTGAACTGCAGGCCGCCTTGTTACTGCGTTTGCGGAGGCAATTGTACCAGATGTTGGCAACTATCTTCAGATAGATGACAGGCACCTGCTGTTGAGGAAATGAAGCTCCTCACTGGCCTCTCTGATTTGGGGGTGGGGAGGATGGAGCAAGAAAAAGTGACCCTTCCAGATATCCCATGGGACCGGCACTAACCCAAGAGGGTGGGCGGAGCTTGCCAGATGGGCAGGCCAGCTCAGCTCCTGGTGCCAAAGACCCAAGAAGCGCCCATGGGGTGCTGGTGGAAAGATGGAGAAGTTTGGGAGGAATCTAATTCAGGCTGGGGAAGTAAGGAGCTCTGCGCCGACTCCCTCGGCAGGTTGCTGTTGGTAACGGTCTCGCAGACTCTTCAAGAGATCCTAAATTTGAAACATGGCTATGGACATTAATCATCATTAAAAGCCAAACAGGCAATTTTCAAACCATGTCATGCTGACTCAGATGGAGACAAAGGCTCCAAAAGCGGAGGAGAGCAAGGACAAGAGAGATAAATACCACCCATGCCACCATGGACAAATAAAAATCATGAGAGCCCATAATTCATTTTTCAGAGCGCCCCGAACGTCAGCCGCTAGTTATTTGACAGAAATGACTCATTCCAATGTTGGCAGGGCTGACCCACGTCTACCTTGCTGGGGGGTGGGCCTATGAGAAAGATGCTGATAAAATGCAACCACCTGCGTCCTGGACGCCGGAGGTGCAGCCTGACTCCTTTTCAGCAGAGGGCGGACAACAGAGCTACCCCAGGACCAAGCAGATGGGTTCAGTCCCGGAGCACTGGTGATCTCCTGACAAGGTCGTCAGATCATCTTGGCCTTCCATTATTTCTGGACAAGTAGTGATTCTCCTTCCTCTCAGATTATCAAATTCGAACCAGGATACCCCATAACTTGATTCATTCTTACTACGACTACTGACAAAGTCTGACACCAACACCAACAACTGTCCTCAAAGAGAGGCAGCAGTGGGGACTCAGGGGCAGAAGCAGGCCCAGCCAGGGCCCACGGTGTCCTGACCAAAGACACCAAGGTCAGAATGTTACTCTTGAGTCACAGTTTTCTCATCTGTAAAAGGGTCTGCAAAGTCCCTTCTAGGTCTACACAGCTAACAGCCCTAAACTGTTCTCATCACAACCAAAGAAATCAGATGGCTTGGTGCAGCTAGTAGAGAAATGTAATATAGCTGGCTGGCGCACTGGCTCACGCCTGTAATCCCTGCACTTTGGGAGGCCAATCCGGGTGGATCACCTGAGGTCAGAAGTTCGAGATCAGCCTGGCCAACATGTTGAAACCCCCTTCTCTACTAAAAATACAAAAAAAAAAAAAAAAAAAAAAATTACCCAGGCGTGCTGACGAGCACCTGTAGTCCCAGCTACTTGGGAGGCTGAGGCAGGAGAATCGCTTGAACCTGGGAGGCGGAGGTTGCAGTGAGCCAAGACTGAGCCACTGCACTCCAGCCTGGGTGACAGAGCAAGATTTCATCTCAAAAAAAAAAAAGAAAAATGTAATAGTTGCGTTAAAGCCCAAGTTTTCTACCTCTACTGGAAGACCAATTTGGAGTCACTCTAATATTTAGCCACAAAACAAAATGAAACATGCCTTTTTAGCCTGTAATTAAGGTTGTTTCATGTCCTTAACCAGTAAGAACTTCTCTGCTCTATTTAAAAAAAAAAAAAAAAAAAAAAACTCCATACTTCAAAGTTCCTAGGACAGAAATGACGAATTTTCAGAGAAACACTTACTAGAGAATACAGAAATCAAGGCATCAATTTAATTTCACACCCTACCTGCCTTGGACTAATTTGTGTAAATTACATTTCATACTAAGAACCTCAGCCCACGTGACCACAATGGAGAAACAAGCAGCTTGCATCAAATTGAGTTTTTCAGGTATAAATATATAGCTCTTTTTAGTGTGTGAATGTTTAGCTGAATTTTCAATAAAGGTTTTATATAAAAATTTCCAAGTGTTAATTTCCACCATTTTCATTGACATGTCAATGTCACTGGATTTTTACAGACCTAAAGGGTATGGATTAATCCATGTGGATCCATTTCTTCCTCTTTTAGAAAAATGATTACAAACAAATTCTCAGCTCATAGATGTGAGTGAGCAGAGTCAAGGACCCACTGCATGAAGCTGCGTAAAAGTTCCACTCTGGTCTTCCATTTTCAGGAATGTGGCCAAACAAGTGTTCCATGACGAGCAAGCCTTCACACACGTTTGTGGCTATGATCCTCTAGCTTGTGGCTACCACGGCCACACAGAGCACCTGTCCTTGAGCAACAGCACCCCACAGCCCAAGAAAAAAGCAAGACCCCAAAATGATCACTCCTTGCCTATTCACTGTAACAGACCTTATGTGACTGGCAGGGGCTTATGCCTGCTCTTAACTCTCCCTTAGTCCTTATTATTTGTAGCTATTTATTCTAAAACATTTTTCCAAATGTCTTGGAGGGATGGCATCAGACAACACAATGAACCTTTCTGACGCGTGTCTACATTAAAAGGATGACTATTTCAGATGAGCATAGCCATGCCCCTAAAGTTTATTACCGATCCTGAAAATATCTTCAGTTCTATGAAATCGCTGCTTTCTTTGAGACGTCAAGTTGAGGACTGGGACTATCTATAGCAAGGGATAGCAACTTACGGCCCACAGGCCTGCTGCCTGTTTTTGTAAATAAAAGTGGAATTGGAACACAGCCACACTCATTCATTTACATATTGTCTATGGCTGCTTTTGTGCTACAACAGCAGAACTGAGTAGCAGGGACAGAAACCGTATGGCCCACAGAGTCTAAAATATTTGGTATCTGACCCTTTACAGACAAAGTTTGTCAACCCCTGCTCTCTATGAACCTGGAGCTACAAATGAGAGGAGGAATAATAACAAGGACTCTGTAATTCCTAGACACTGGGAGGATGCAACAATCGTGAAAATAAATGGTATTTCTTTTTATTGCCTCTTTACAAAAAGGCATCTAGAATCAATACATTTGATTTGGGACACCTGAAACAGACTTTCAACCGGTGGTTAAGTTATGGGTTTAGCAGAAAACCACTGACTTCAGTTGTCATTCTGTCCTAGGTGCACCTGATCCATCATCTCTGTCCATTTCCTTGGGTCGCCAAACCCCTTCATGAGCAGATCCTGGGTTAATCACATCCAGGAAGCAATAATGAGACTGAATTATAACTGAGACACCCTGACTAATGTTCCCTGAGGTTCTTTAACACAGAAAAGATCACATCTACTGTTCCACTCATGGGTCAAACAAGCAGACCTGCCTTGTGGCTTCTTGGGGGTTGAGGGGTAAGATCTCAGGGAGGAGACTGAACATGGCAAGAAAGGGAGCATCTGTAAAGCCCCGGGGAGCATCCTCAGCAGTCAGCATCTCTGGGCAAGGTGATTGCAGGCATCCAGATGTAAACTGCCTCCCTCCTTGCTCTGCAGCTGATGACAAAGTCAATCTCACCATTTTCAAGCCCTCTCCATTTGGTTCTTTCCAAAATGGGCAGGGGCAGGACTGTGATATCCAGCAGTGTGTGGGGCAAGTCATACTCTGGGCTTCCTCCTCTCCTCCACCTACCATGGCAACAGTGGTCCTTTATGGAGCCCAGAATAAATGTCTGTCAAGCACCTTTCCAGGTCAATGCTCAGGCTGGCGTTGAAGCACATGAAGACATGACCTGCCTTCAAGGGCAACCACAGGGAACAGGCGAGTCAGCTGAGGGAAAGGATAGGAGGCCTGGGAGAGGAGCTCCACAGCAGCAACCACCGTCCCCACCTCGCAGTGATGCTGGCAGGCTCTCCATTTGCTACACCACACTGCAATTCTGCTTACCACTATCTCTGCTCCTTGAACACATGCCCCACATGGATGGGTACCCCACTTCACCCATCTCTGTGGCCCCAGCATGGTGCTTAATACCTAGATTGGGTTCCTGAATGCAAGGATGGTTGGACAAGCACAGCCACCTTAGGGCCTTTCAACAGCAGCTCATAGAGACCTTCTTCCTCCCCCTCCAGCTGTTCCCATGATCACCAGCATTCTTAGAGCTCCTGAATGTATTGTCCAGTCCCCCCCACCACCCCAGGAACTCCCCCAACTAACCTGAAGGTCTCCCTGAGTGTAGGCTGTGAGGCAGATCCGCCACACTCAGGTGTCTAAGAGAAACCAGCATAAGCACCCACAAAAGGACAACAACAAACTGAGACGCTCTTTGAGGGAGTGGTGCACCGTAAAATATGGGCGGACACACCGTTGTCAAGAAGGGATGTTACAGACAGTACTAGAAAAATCCCAGTCCATGAGAAGGCAGCAATTTCTATCAGAATAGGCCTTTTGCAATAACTTGCAAGTGAATTACTGCGGCTGCTTCCTATGGGAGGGAAAATTATTTCAGGCGGCTTCCAGCCCCATGTGCCTCCTTTAATTCAAGTCATATGCAAGAAATATTTATTGAGGGTGGAAGTCTCCCCATAGGTGTGTTTTAAGATCAGGCCACACTGGAGCACTCCAGTTAGCTTTTTAAAGCTGCCTTAAAAGAACATTTTTAATGCACCGTCTCCTTTGCTTTGAACTGATTTCTCATTGCAAACAAACAACCCCCTACAAATATCTGCTTTCCTCTGCTTCTCCTCTGGTCTCGGCTGCCAGGCAAGCACTGAGTGCTTGGGGACGCCACCATTAAGATGGTGGTTTTCAATAGAAACTTGGCATTTATCATAGTGAGAGTATTATCTTCTCAACAGAAGCTGACAATTTGTCCTATTCCTCCCTTGAGAGAATCCAGTGAGATCACATTTGCTTCCCCTGCATGCTGTTTCTCCTACTACAACATTTCTTTGCCTGGAAAGAAAATATTGTGACTCCTTGCCATATTCACTTCATTAGCATAAGAGGAAAAAAAGCCAAATCCTCCACTTAGCCTCCCCCAACACTAACTCCAGCTGGGTTAAATCTAGGAGGAGCTCAGAATGAGGACTTCCATGGTTCCGGATTTGTCAGAGGGATAGTTGTGGAGGGATGGGGGCAGAGACTGGGAGCAACTAGGAAACTGGCCCCAAAACCATCCATTTGGCATACAGAGAGGGCTCTGTGCAGATTAACGGAGGGAGTTTATCAGAGGGAGTGAACCCGGTGGAAGTCAGCAATTTGGGGGTTCAGAAACACGGGATGTTGAGGGGAATGGGGGAGCAGAAAGGGAATGCAGGCAGGGGAGACTATCATTAAATACCCATGTGCCAGACCCTAGGCAAATGTGAATCTTTTCATTCTTACAGCCCCATTGTAAATGAAATTGTATGCCCACTTAACAGATGAGAAACTAGGCTCGGGAGACAGTAGAATCAATAGCCCAGGTCACAATGCTAATAGCAAATGATCTGGATTCAAACTCAGGTCTGCCCAATTCCAAAGTTGAGAACTGTTCAACTTCACCCCACATAATCCCCCCATAACCCCACATAACTCCCAAGAGTCTGGCAGTAAACGCCAACAGCATCTTCGGTTCATTCAAGAGTCAAAAATGTACCCACAAACACATTCTCCGCGTCCACAGCCAGATTTCTCAACATCAGGGAGGACTGTGCTGTGCCTTAATGATGTTGGACCCATTTTCATTCCCCAGCCTGGCTGATCACAAGACGGCAAGCCTGGGACAGACACTGCCCGATGCCCGTCCAAGTACCCTCGTCCCTGGTGCCCAGAGGATCCATAACACCTATAAGCCTAGATGAGTCAATGCTGTCACCAGCTTTTCAAAGTTACTGACCTCCCCTGGTACCTCCCAATCAGCAGGTCTACTGCTTTTCTTAGACCAAAGACAAAAAGAAGAGAAGGAGAGAAGATGAAACAGAGATGCATATCCCAATTTTTACCCTCCTGACATCCTTCCCTCCTCTGTGTCTACCCTCTATGCCAAAACCTGCCTGAGAATCTACCGACTCTGAAAAGGGCACTACTGACCAGCTCACCCTGCCCAGATATTCCCTTAGTTCTATTAAGCTTTTGCTGTGGGTTAGAAATAGCTAAGGGATCCTGGGATGCAGGGAAATAATGGGTTTCACATAAGGAAATACTCCAAATAATGGAATATACTCTCTTAATGCCCCATTTTAAAAAGAAAAGATCCTTGCTGAGCATGGTGGCTCCCGCCTGTAATCCTAGCATTTTGGGAGGCCAAGGTGGGCAGATCCTCGCCTCCTTTTAAAGCCAGGAGTTTGAGACCGGCCTGGCCAACGTGGCAAAACATCATCTCTACTAATAATACAAAAAATTAGCCAAGCATGGTGGCAGGTGCCTGTAATCCCAGCTACTTGGGAGGATGAGGCAGGAGAGTTGCTTGAACCTGGGAGGCAGAGGCTGCAGTGAGCCAAGACTGCACCACTGCACTCCAGCTTGGGCAACAAGAGTGAAACTCTGTCTCAAAAAAAAAAAAAAAAAAAAAAAATCCTAATTTTACCCCTTGAAACTCCTTCTCCAATGACTGGAACTTCCCTGCCCTCCGATACAGAGGATCCATTCATTCCACCACTGTTTACTGAGCACCAACTACTGCTCAGGCCATAGGCCAGTCCTGGTGCTACAGGGTGAGTAAACAGACCCAGCCCCACTTGGTGGAATTTACAGTCAGGTCAAGGCAAAGAGGCTACACATATCTGACTTCTTGATAAGCCAAGATTCCCTCTTCCGTATTCCCATTATGGATTCTCTCAGCTCCTGGTTTCTTTCCTTGATGACACAATCTGTAATTATTTTTATTATTTCCTTGCTTGCTTTTGGTTGGTTCTCCGCCACCCACACCCCATGCTTGTTAAGCTACAAGTAAGCAAGGATCTTGTCTGTTCCACTCACCAAGGTGCTCCCGGCTCCTAGCTCAGTGCCTGGTATTCAAGGTAATCAAGGTCTGCTGAATGAATCAATGAACAAATGAATGATGCGTGAGGCTGTAGATGTAACGCCTTCTGGGCCTAATGAGGAAGGATGACTGTTTCCCTGCACTACACAGGCCTACAATGCGGAGCTTTTCAAGATCGAAACCTCTTTGTTTTTATAGGTTTTCTCCCTCTTGCTTTACACTGAGTTTATTAACATCTTTCCGCCCCTTAATATTTGCTATAAATTTAAAAGAAGCCAGAAAACCAAGCTTATTAGAATCATATGTAAAGGAAAAGGAAAGAAAAACTTAAATGAGGATCTGAAAAGCTCTCCCAGGAGGCAAAATAAATGCAATAAACAGATTAGTGGATCAATATATATAAATATATTTTAACAAACATCAGCCAAATGATACTGGGACAATTTCCAGGCAGTATCCATTACCAAGAAAAGTTTAATTATTCGAGAAAGAAATGTAAAGAGTTCATCAGAGGATCCACCCAGAAGAACTCTCTTTGGGCCCACATCGGTTCAACTCTTTTATCAAAGCCAGGGCAACCGGCAAGTCAGTTCCACAAACTGGAAGCAGCGGGGCAGCTGGATGGAACTTGAGGTACATCCCATCAAAAATTACACAAAACTGAATCGTCGTCTTTATGCTGAGAAGATGCAGGAAAGGCTTTTCAGTTTGCATCATCGCCAGGGTGGGTAGAAGAATTGAGCGGTAAGCTCCCCCACAGAACAGATGGAAAAGATGACGAGAGAGAGAGTATGTGTGTGTGTATAAAGGCTGTTGCACTAGCAAGCCTACGGCTAGACAGGACTAGAGTGGAAACTCCAGAGTGTCAGAGGACCTGAGTCTTCAACGTCTAAAATAACAACACCAGCTCATGTTTCTAAGGTTAAGTGCTCACTTTGTTTCTTAGCAGGATGCTAACAACTATATGTGTATTAGCTCGTTTAATCCTCATGACAACCCTGTGGGTTAAGGACCATCATTATCCCCATTTTACAGATAAAGAAAGTGAGGTGGGAAGAAGTTAAATGACCTGCCTAAGGTTACCAAACTAGTAAACAGATAAGCTGGGTCTAATACCAGACAGACTGAGTGTAAACAACCTACACTCTTATTAGCAGGCAATATGCTCAGCCAGAGGGGTATGAAAACCATACAGCCTGAGGGCCAAAACCGGCAGCCTCCTGATTTTTGTAAATAAAGTTTTACTGGAATATAGCCACGACCATTCATTTTCATATTGTCTTTGGCTGTCATTGTGATAGCATGGCAGAACTGAATGGTTCTAGGAGACCATCTAGGCCACAAAACTAAAAATAGTTATTATCTGGCCTTTTGCAGAAAGTTTGCCAGCCCCTATGCTAAGCAGTAAACAAAGAGATTCTCAACTTTCCACCCATGTACTCCTCCTAAAGGCCAAGTACATTAAGGGACAGCCCAGAATGAACAGAAACTAATGCAGCCCGAAGCTATCCTGAAGTGTCTGGAAGTATCACAGTGTTTCAAAAAAGAATTATGCAAATATTGCATTCTGTACCATAATATTTGTTCTAATATAAAATCTTTGAGACAAACTGGCCAGGCGCAGTGGCTCACGCCTGTAATCCCAGCACTTTGGGTGGCTGAGGTGAGCAGATCACGTGAGGCCAGGAGTTTGAGACCAGCCTGGCTAACATGGCAAAACCCCGTCTCTACTAAAAATACAAAAATTATTCGGGCATGGTGGTGCACGCCTGTATTCTCAGCTACATGGGAGGCTGAGGCAGGAGAATTGCTTGAACCTGGGAAGCGGAGGTTGCAGCGAGCCGAGGTCGCAGCGAGCCGAGGTCGCGCCACTGTACTCTAGCCTGGGTGACAGAGAAAGACTCCAATAAAAAAAAAAAAACAACAACCAACCAACCAACCATAAAGTCAGAGTGACCTGCCTCAAAGATGTACTAGTAATTCTTCCCCCCCGTCCCACCACCAGACGGAGTCTTGCTCTGTCGCCCAGGCTGGTGTGCAGTGGTGCAATCTTGGCCCACTGCAACCTCCGCCTCCCAGGTTCAAGCAATTCTCCTGCTTCAGCCTTCTGAGTAACTGGGATTACAGGCGCCCGCCAACACGCCCTGCTAATTTTTGTATTTTTAGTTAGAGACAGGGTTTCACCGTGTTGGCCAGGCTGGTCTCGAACTCCTAACCTCACGATCCACCCACCTCAGCCTCCCAAAGTGCTGGGATTACAGGTGTGAGCCATCGCGCCCTGCCATACCACAGTAATTCTACAGCACTACAAACAACTGGTCAGGGCCACCCCAAAGGAGATCACCTCAGGATAAACAGCTTAACAACAAACCCAGAATACTCACCCAGAAAGTCTAGATTTGAACCCTGGGCCCCACTGCTGTCTGACTGAGGGGTCTTACATGTAATTTATGCTCTCCTAGTCTTCCTTACCTAACTTTAAAAAAGGATAATTATCCTACCTCACAGGGCTGTTGGGACAATTACAAGGTCAAAGATATACGAACAGTTCAGGCAAACAGGAGTCCCTAAATCTGAACACAAATGCCAACTAAGCTGGAATGGAAAGCACTGACATCAATACGTCCTCCCTTTTTGCTAAGAAAACAAGTCTGTTGATAAAAGAAATGGGGTGCTCTTATTAAAGAATAAAAATCAGCCGAGTGCGGTGGCTCACGCCTGTGAGGCTGAGGCAGGAGGATCACTTGAGTCCAGGAGTTCGAGACCAGCCTCGGCAACATGGTGAAACCCTGTCTCTACTAAAAATACAAAAAAATTAGCCAGGCATGGTGGTGCGTGCCTGTAGTCCTAGCTACTTGGGAGGCTGAGGTTGGGGAATCACCTGAGCCCCAGAGGCTGAGGCTACAGTGAGCCGAAATCGCGCTGCTGCACTCCAGGCTGGGCAACCATAGTAGACCCTGTCTCTAAATAAATAAGTAAAATTAAAAAAACAAAACAAAACAAAACAAAACACTGTTTCCCTATCAGAGAATCTGCAAGCTCCCCTGCAAACTACTCCAGCATTTCATCTCCCTGTTGCTTTCCATACCCTTGTCATTCCATGAGAAAGCTGAGAATAAGATCAGGAAGCCCGTCTCTGATCATTCCATACTCTCACTTACTGTTGCTTAAGTGAAAAACACCTAAAATTGTTTTTTCAATACTAACACTCCATAAGCAAATCTGAAAATATGTACCTCTGCTGCCAATTATAAAAGACGGTTAGCGACCTCGACAACCCAAAATCTCTAATTTACAACTAATCTACTTTCACAAATTACATCTTCTATAACAGACCACCTAAAAACGACTTCCTGTAAACAAACCACTCTGTTGGGGTTTCTTTCTTTTTTTTTTTTCTATTTAATTAAATCCTTATTTTGCTCTTTTACTACAAGAAGCTCACTTTTCACTACATTGGGGCAGAATTTTTTTTTTCAAGAGACACAGAAATAATCCCCAAATAGAAGCCCAGAGGGGTGCACCGACAGACAGACTGTGGGTCTGTCTGACCTGCCTTCAGCGGCTACTTGCTCATCTAACACTGGCCGGCCTGTGCTCACACAAGGCCCGATGCTGGCTGTTGTCCCAGTAGCTGGATTAAATCAAGAAGGCCGAATGTAAACAGGTATGAAGTTAGTGTTCTGGAGCACACAGGAAGGAGTATTTAAATCTCCTTGGAGGTGGGCAAGGAAGGTGTTGATCCTTTCAGAGTGTCAGGCCAAGTGTCTTCACTTCTCCAAACTCTGCTTGAAGGTGACCACCACTTCATTCTAGTTTGCAAGGCCCAAGTTTCTGGAAACCCCTTTAGTCACAGGCAAACCCAGGCAACCAGTCACCCTACCTGCATCCTGCCCAGGTCTTCTCTCTACAAGGAGGAATCATCATAATACTGAGTTGGCTTGTGCTCTGGCTCCCATCCTCCCCGTTCTTTTTCCTTTCTTTTTTTTTTTTGAGACAGAGTCTCACACTGTCACCCGGGCTGGAGTGCAGTGGCACGATCTTGGCTCACTGCAATGTCTGCCTCCTCGGTTTGAGAGATTCTTTTGCCTCAGCCTCCCGAGTAGCTGGGATGACAGGCGCCCACTACTATGCTCAGCTAATTTTTTGTATTTTTAGTAGAGACGGGGTTTCAGCCTGTTGGCCAGGCTGGTCTCAAACTCCTGACCTCGTGATTTGCCCGCCTCGGCCTCCCAAAGTGCTGGGATTACAGGCATGAGCCACCGCGCCCGTCCCTGACTCTCTTTCATCTGTCTCCCACTCACTACTTGCACCAAGTAATCATCAACCTTTCATGGTAACAGCCCCTCCATCAGATTCTTCCTTCCTGGAAACATCAATGGTCACACAAACGTCCCACAAAGAAGAAAGGCCCATCACCTAGGCTGCAGAAGGTATGTGGCCTTGCAGCAAATCAAATCCCACTTTGCCAGTAACTCAACTTAGGAAGACAACACAAAGTGGAGGAAGAAATGGAAGCAGCATACACAAATTCAATCTATTCCATCTCCTATTTATTTTATGCAAAGTTTTCCTGGTCCTTATTAATGCCAGCTTTTCCTCCGCCATTTAATCTCTGCTTCCATTTCATTCTTAGAGACCTGTGATTATTCTAATTCAGCATTTGGATGACTTCATTTCCGCTCAAGTACACCCAGGTCAACTTGGATAGAAAAGAAAGAGGAGGAGAAGAAAAATAATCAGCTAAAAGCTATTAAATATCATCCGTGTGCCTCATGATTGGTTTTAAAGGCAGTGGTGAGGTTAGCAACAGTCAGAAACTCAACCCTTCCGCCTCTTCCTGCATATTAACATTTTTTTCTGGGGCTCTCACTAATATGGCTTCGAATGTAAATAAAGTACAGATTGGCAGCCCACTTTTAGCTAATTCACAAATACCAAGTCTGAATATACGGAGCTGTAAAAATTTAGAGGGTGGTAACTCGACAAATCCGGCCGGTCTACGGAGAGACTATTTCTAAGAGGACAAAAGAAGAAAATAAAGAAGGAAAATGGAAGAAAAAGAAAAGCATACAGGACCTGTGTAAGGGGGTATCCTACTGATGGTGGGGGGCGGGCGGGAATCTCCATATCAATGTTCACTCCACCGAACAACAGAGTTCGATTTCAATGCCAAGTCTAAATGAACTGCGCTTTCTCTTCCATAAGAACCACCCCTTGCACCCACTGGCACAAGCTTGAACCATGATTTCTGGTACACTTTCAGTTCCCACTGAACTACATCTAGGGAGAAAAAGGCTTTATTTTCTCATGCTAACAACTCCATTGTAAGTGACGTCTTCAGAGGGCCCAGGAGGACTCTGGGAAGGTGAGCTGGTGGAAGGACTTCATACCCGCCCCCGCCCCTACCCACCCAGGGCTCATTAACTCCTTTGTGCCCAAGGGCTCCCCGACCGCTGACTCTCCTCTCCTTGCCCCAGCAGAAAAAGTAAATACAGCTAAATCATACCAGGAAATGCGGTCAAACAGCAAAGCTGAAGTCTGAGCCTTGTTCTTCTATTGAGCCTTGTTCCTCTACCTACTATGCAAATGCACGTGGCATTTGATTAGCATAATCTCAAAGTTTTCCCAGCTTGCTACCCAGAAGGCATCCCATTTTTCTATTTGTATATATTAAAACACTGTTAACAGAGCAATAATAATGTCTGATACCTTTGCCTAACAACAGCTGGCTATATTTTATATACTAAGAGGGAAATGGGAAGTTTTCCTAGAAACCCACTATCTATTTCAGGATCTCCTTTTTGAAGCAAAAATACGAAAATTTAAGAGAAGTGACGTTAGGGTGCTCAATCTTTAGAACTCGATAACCTCCACTGGCTTCAGCAGAAATCAGTCTACGGAGGAAAAGTTTACCAGGAAAACACAAAGCTGTTTAGCAGAAGGGTTTACCTGCAAACCCCCGGGATCATATTACTCATGGGTAAGGCTTGTTTGCCTCTGCCACCTGGCCTAGAAGGTGGAGGAGGCAGATGAAGCAGGATTCTCCTGTCTACTCACTGTGCTGTTTCCCACTGAGCAGCCTGGCCAGGGGTCAAGGGGCAAATAAAGTCCCCTCCCCTTATGACACACTTCTAGAGGGAGAAGCTGACACAAACCAGGCAGAAAATTAATAAAACATGGGGACAGTGTTGGCTTTGTTCTGGGCCATTAGAGGAAGAAAATTTAAACACAAAAGTAGCCTTCAGCCCGGGGAAGAGAGAGCACATGGTCCTTCCTGGTCCAGCCTACAACTGTCGTTGAAGAAGGTCTGAAGAGCAACACCCAGGCTCCAGAGGACGGGGTGAGGCCCGGGAGGCAGACCCCTCCCCGGGCAACCCACCTGCACAAACCACTTCAGAGGACGAAGCCTCACGGGAGCTCAGATGTCCACAAAGGACACATAAGACTTTTGTTTTCCAGGCCTCCTCTGAGAGAACCACACGGCACAGAGCTCTGTTTATCTACGACACACATTTAAAGCAAGAAAACACTATCTGAGGATCACAGTCCACTCTCAGGCATATTTATCTTCTCACAGATCTCATGCCTTTTAAACTTCAAAGGGCTTTATGAGATTTTTATTCCAGGTATGACTCTCCTCACACATACCAGGTATGACTCTCCTCACACATACAGTATCAAAAGGGGCATCTGCGTGGGGGCCATGAATGCAGCTTCGCACCTGCACAGAAAACCCTGGAGCTGGGAGGTCACAGGCACTCAGCACTTCTCGGTCCGCACTCTCCGACGATCGCCCACACTGGCCGGATAAACGGGAAGGTCTCATTACATTAAAACACCAATTCACTCCTGTTTTCTTTTTTCTTCCCCCAAAAAGCTTTCACGCACCACTCTCCAGAGCTCAAGTTAACTTTTATGGGCCCCCACACGGCCCCAATCCGACGCAAAGGGCTCCAAGGATCCTTTAACCTGGTGTCCACAGGGATCTCCCACTTTGACAAGACCTCAAGAGCTGTTAACTTTCTACGCTGGTTCCTGGAAGGCCTTTTCCTCCCGGCCACCACAGTGAGGGGCTGGCACAGGAAGGGGTTAAAGCCCTCATGTCAAACCACAAACTCGGGCACTGGCCCAGAAGGGACATGGGAACCAGAGCAGCCCGTGATAAAGGCCGGATTGTAGCAGCCCACTGAATTGGAAATGACTTGTAGGCCTAATGAAACAGAACTTTGGCAGTAACACAGAATGAAAGGAATGGCACAATAAAAGGCAGGAACAAAGGGTGCAGAGTCGTTTCAGCTTAGCAAAATAAGCTCACTTTGTTGTTGGGGAAAGCCAAAGCCGATTAGGATAAACCAATGACTAAGCATAAGTCTTCCAAACTAATTACACAGTTCACCATGTGAAGTATAATTGGAAGCCTCCAAATGCGGGCTGCTTTGCTTTCACAGGAGTTCTAGAAAGTGAGAATTACCTAGCGAGCTCGGCACTGAGCTGCTCTATCATTGCCGGGAACAGCTGAAAGGTGCGGAACCGCTCCATCCGGGACGAAGCCGAGAATTCATTAAGTTTAAAGGCCTCTTTTTGATCTCCGAAATCCTATAAGTGAGAATTTAAGAAACCGGTACTTGAAGGAGGGGCCTGAAGGGGAGAAGGAGGAAGCCCGTGTATGTGGAGTGTCTTTGATCCAGTGCATTTTAATTACCAGGCTGGGCTCTTCCGGGTGGCTCTGCCGGGAGAACAGTGCAGAACAGGCCGCCTCGTCGTCAGGGTCTGCACGGGCATATCTGGAGCATCATTTACCTGCCATTTTTTGGAATGGCCTATATACATCATTCCTGTGTGTATGAAATCAGGAACACAGATAACGTCCACTAAGAAACCCAGGGCAGTAAAACAAATTACTGTATATTGCCGTTTTTGACAAATGAACAAAACCGGCTCCTTCTGAGAAAGAGGCTGCTTGGTGGTAAAGTGGGAGGTGGGGCTTATACACAGTAAAAAGGGGTGAGGGGTAGGTTGTACACAAACAAGTGACTATCCAGGCTTTCCTCAGCATGGGCTGTGTGATCTTGGAGAACTTCCTCACCTTTCTCAACATCAGCCTCATCACCTACATAATAGATTTGCCAACCATCTCACTTGACATCCTTGAGAAGCACATTGTAAAATGCATTAGAAAGCTTAGCACCAGTAACTCCCATTCAGAAACAGCACACAGTAAAAGGATCTTCATAGTAAAACCTGGACCTCAAAAATTCAGTTTCATTAATTACATCTAGCCGGTGAAATACGGAGATGGAAATACTATAACAGTTTTTCTGGCTCTTACTCATAGGATGAAGTTCCAGTTTATAAATAGTGGCTTTTTCCAAATAAAGAATCCCTTCACAGTCCCTGCGTCATGAAGTCCCAAAATAAACTCTAACATGGTTTAGACTGCTGATTATATACCATGCTTATTACTACTGACAATGAATTATTTTGGTTATAGCCTATAGATACCTTAGATTATAATCTATCCATCTCATTAATGTTTGAATACTTTACTACATTACTGACTTTTCAAGCTTAAAATTAACCTTAGGAATCATTCAGTCCAGGGGTCAGCAAACTATGGTCCACAGACCAAATCTGGTTCATCACCTGTTTTTGTAAATAAAGTTTTATTGGCACACAGCTACATGCATCTGTTTACCTGCTGGCGATGGCTGCTTTCATCCTACAAGAGCAGAAGTGAGTAGCTGCAACAAGGACTACATAGATTGCAAAGCTGCAAATATTTACTATCTGGCCCTTTTTATGTTTTCCAACCCCTTTCCTGAGAAGAGAAACTGAGGCCAGCAAAGGAACAACGTGTCAAGCTGTCCCAGGGAAGTCAGTCCACTGTCAGACCCAGCATGAAGCCCTGGAGTATCTGCTGCCTTACCCTTCTCCAAGGACAGACAACACCGGAACATCTACCCAGGGGTGGGAGTGGCCATCCTCACCCCTGGGTAGCTCATGGTGACGTGTGGATTCTGCCAACGTGTTAGCTGTTAACCTCAGTTGGCAGAGTCCTTACGCCAGCTTCGTGACCTCATCTTAAATATAAACAAGTAACGATGTCTCTAACCTGGGGGAAGGGGGGTGAATTTTCTGGGAGGAAGGTGGAAGAAAAACACAAAAGACTTTACAAGCCTCCAATTTAAGTTATTTAAAGCTCCCGGTGTGTCATTCTGTACCCACTCCACTTACAGTAATGACATATTTAAACTCCCTTAGCTCAGCCCCTTGATAACAGTCTTACCCATCTTGATTGCCACCTGAAATAAACAGTTGGAGCAGCTGCCACCTTGGGCACGGTGGCATGGGGAGAGGAGAGAGGAATGACGGCAAGGAGACCTAAAGAGAGAGTGGTACACCTTGCATGGAGGCTGTGAAAGGAAAGTTCTAGACTTGGAGGAAAAGGAAGTAGGGTGTAAATTCTGGCTCTTACACTGTCTTACCTGGGTGACCTCTGCTGACACTTAGCCTCCTGGCCCTGACTATCTACCTTCACCAAATGGACTGGATGATACCAGTATCTGTTGCACAGGTAAAAAGAGGTGATGAATGTCCAGGTCCCCAGCACTCCGGGGCACACTGAAGGGCACAATATCTTCCTGTCCTTTGCCTCCTGCCCACCCTCAGTCCATCTTGGGGACTGATCAGCAGTGGGAACAGGGCGGAGAGTTCAGATGCTGTTATCAGACAAGCCTGGAGGGGGAGTCCACACCCAGCTCTACCTCCTGGAGGGCTGTGACCCTGAGTCCAAGAGACAATCCCACCAAGACCCCACTTAACAGTCTGCAACATGGGGAATACCACTATCAGCCCCCCAGAGAAAAATTAAATGAGATAATGTGAATAAATGGCCTGGCCTAGTATCCCACACTTTGCACTCACTATAAATAATAAAATTACATCTCATTAAATTGCAGTCGGTTAAAGATAGTCCGAAACAATTTCACACAGTTAGAAATGTGTGTCCCCAGGGGTGTGCACATGTGTGTGAATATACTTCAAGCAAGTGTGTGTGCGCGCGCACATATTCATTCTGTTTCCTGCAACGAGAATATAAAGTACCAAAGGGGAGACGCAGTCTGTCAATTTACTTGTTACCTCCTTTCACAACCACTGGATTTACTCACTGTACTGCTCCCAAGGCCCAGCAGCAGAGTCTCCCTGACTTTGATCATTCTGGATTCAAATACGTTACGCCAGAATCCTGAGAGGTGGTGAGTCCTGCCCAAGGGGACACATACAGTAACACCAGCCACCAGCCAAATGAGAAATAAGCTATTCTGAAGACAGACACAAATAATGCACAGAGCCTATGCATGAGAAAAAAAGCTACTAAAATATGAGCATTGAAGAGCATTATGACTTTGACACATTCAAAAGCCTCCTTAGTCTTTTAATAAAACACTTGATAAGTCTGCACATCCCGCCACAGTCCACAAACATTACTGCAAAATTAACTGGGCAGCTTCAGACCCGGCGAGTGCCATGCCAGGGAAGATGGTTTGTGACTGCTTCTCAGACAAAAGGACAACTGTTCTAAGGGCAGCAATGGTGGCCACTGTGGGCATGGCCAAAGCTTGCAGTATATCTTACTGCAGGCATACTGGGTCACAATGACAAGTGTTAATGAAAAACAACAGAGAGAGAAACAGAAATAGAGAAAGGAAGAAAGAGAGAGAGAGAAAGAAACCAAGGGTTGGGGACATGCAGAGATGTGCTATGTGTTGGCAAGTAGAAGCCTGTTTGGAATACTCTAAAAGCCCATCTGGGCAGCACCGACTTTCCTGACACAAATAGGCCCATGAGATTCCAAGGCAGGTTATGGCTCGAAAAAGAAATCCCACTTCAAGTTTGCAAACACTACCCCTGGACTTGTTTTAAAAGCACAAAGATACCAAACAGGGCTCATCCTCCAGAGCTTTCCATTATGCAAGCCGGACCTGTCTCGTTTAATTATTTCCAATCCCTCTCCCTAGGCAGGGTGGGGCTGGGTGATGGACAAATCCCCCTTACTGCTTTAAATCAGTCTGGAAGAGAGAAGTGCTGTAACGTACACAGTCATCAACACACTTGGCTATTCTTTAGACCCAGCCAGAAGGAATCCATCCCCAGCGGACAATACCAGAAAGGGCCATGGGGGAGGCCTTTTCAAAACCAACCTGGAAGGGCAGCTCAGAGTCACTCAGAATGCAAGGCTGGGCTGGAGGAAGCTGGCTTTCTCTTTGTTGCACGATCTCTTATCCAGGCAGAAATTAATACCAGAGACAAGAACATCTCCATGTCGAGGCTGAATAAAGGTCATGGCCCTCATCCCAGAGAGTAGTTCACAAAGGTCACACCTGGGGACAGGGTCATAGCTGCCCATCACCCTGGGCAAACCAACAGCACAGAACCTTCAGCCTGGCCAGTAGGCGGCTGTGCCTTTGTACCCACGGCAAACACGACAGTCATCGTGGGAGGAACAAGTGACGGAGCTTAGCAAGGGCACCATGTCTTCTCAGGACGCCTCAGCAGCTCTCTCCCACATCAGCCCTGCAGCAGGGAAGACCCAGACCTGTGCAGGAGGGAACTGTTCCAGACCTGGGCTCCCACGCAATGTCCACAATTACTCAAAGATGCAGGACGCAGCCTCCTTGAACCTGCCGTTTCCACAGGAGCCAGAGGAGGGTGGTATACACAAAAGCCAACAAGGGTCAGCCCTACTAAGGCAACAGGGCCGTCTAAGGAATGTGTCATCCTCAGCAAGAACCCACTCTCAAGGCACCATCTCCCTTCACTCACTAGAAAGAGGCCAAATTAAACACATCACCCATGGTGACATGTCCTATCTGTCTGTCTGACTCTCTCTACCATACATACACCTTCTCACACTCCGTTTCCTGGCTGCTGGGGGCTCTTGGGTTGGTCCCAGTCTGTTCCAGAAGCAGAACCCAGGGGATAATTTTACTGCTGTCTCCACAGACATTCAAGTCAGAGAATGCTGACAGGTACAGGCCTCGCATCTTTTCTGAGTCTCCTTGGGCATTTGACAGGGGAGGGTTCAGCTGCAAAGGGCCCCAGGGAGTCTCAGCTCTCAATGCATTTTCCAAACAGGCACAGAAGGGAGAAGCCCAGCACCAACCTGCTGGCCTCTAGCAGCTTCTGTGGGAGCTCCTGCCCTGCAAGTCACAGCCCCACATCCCTCCCCAGCCATTGTTACCACCAGCTCCCAGCCCAGGCCCCACGTGGCAGCAAACGCCAGCAAAACTGCTCTAAAAGGCCACTCTGTCTGCTCCTGCCAGCACGTGGGACATCACACCAAATGCAAGCCAGACCCTTCCACCTCAGCTTCTGCTGAATTTCACTTAAATCATGATGGCCAGGTTCAAGGACAAGGTTCTTGAGGACACAGCTGTAGCAGGGGCGGGGGCCACGGCAGCCTCTTCTTAGGACTGATGAGACTACTTCTGGCATCTGCCATCCAACCCCATCCAGCGCTTACCTTGCCAAACTGCTCGAAATATTGCTTTACATCTTCCACTACTGTGTTCGCAGATAACCCGCCTACAAATATTTTCTTTGTTCTTGTGACCATCTGCAAGAAATGACAAGAGAAAGGCATGGGTTAACCAGGTTATCTAAAGCAGTGCTCAAGAGGCTGCTGAAAGAAACCGCTTTCCACATTTCTCTAGGAAGGCAATTTTAGATATATTCAAGCTGCACGACGCGGGCGTTTAGATGTCTATGGATGCTAGAGACAGTCACTCTGCATATCTCAGGCATTCAGATGGCAACCTAAAAGTCTGAGTTTCATACAGACACAGAGACTTCAGAACCTCATTGGCCACAACACACAACTTCATTCTGATGGACTAGCAAAAAGAGAAAAATCACGTCAAGCTATTTTAAAGCTAAGAGACGTGAATAAAACAGACCTACATGCATAAAAACTGCTGCCCAGAAACTATCCACAAAACCTGTCAATAAGAAATGCACATGATTCAAAACTACGCGCAGACTGTCTACGCTGAGCTGTTTGAGTTAGGTGCTGGTATACGTCTGCAAGCAACACAGACGCTGACCTCGCAGCCTGAGGACCACCCTGCAAGCTCTGTCCAGGATTCCTCCTCTTGATTTCCTGTGATTCACCCTGATTCACCCTGCACCCAGTCAAGCCCAGCTAATCCCCAGATCCCTACACCTTTGTTCCTGCAGGTCCTTCTCCTTGGGGTGCCTCTCCACTCCTAAATCCAACTACGGCAAATTGTAACCTTCCTCCAGGATCCAGCACATTTCTCCAAAACTCAAAATAGTTATTTATCATTCCAGCCAGGAGCTAGTCCACCCTTTTCTGAAACCTCCTAACAGTGCCTCTATATCCCTGTCTTAGCACTCACTGCTCTCCACCTTGTGTGAAGTTACTTCCTCCTCCAGACAATAAGCTCTTGACTCCTCTACAAATCCTCCACCAGGCCAGGCACAGCATCAGGCACATAGAAGCCAACACTGAGTGTTGTGTGGATGCACGTGTGAAAAAAATGTGGCCACATTTCCGAATACCACCAGCTTCAAAGCCAAAGGAGTAGGAAGCTCAATGACATGAACTGCTCAGAGTGGGAACCAAAATCTTACATATAGGAGCCAAAAATCAAGAAAATAAATTTCTTTCTTTCTAAAGATTGAGTTTAGGCTATGTGCCATTTTATTTTTACTGTCACAATAAAAAAAAAAAAGGAGAATGACATTAACTGTTCAGAGTGGGAAGACAAAATCTTACACGCAGGAACCCAAATCAAGAAAATAAATTTCGTTCTAAAGACTGAGTGTAGGCTATGTGCCATTTTAGTTTTATGGTCACAATACAAAATTGTAGAATTTGATGGGTGAGGGTCTGACCAGTTTGTTGGCATATAATCAACACACAATATCATCTGTGTCTACTGCAACTCGATGTGATGTAGGATGCTGAAGCACAGGAGCCATGACTGCCTGGGTCAGTCATCATGGAGGCTCCTGGCACATCCGCTGAGTGAATGAGTGAACCAACCCACCTCAACAGGAGCCTGAGGTGAGTGACACCAGGGGGCACAGTGGTTACTGGCAGACTGTGCTGTAGGGTATTGGAAATTCAGCTCCTGGGTCTAACTCTGGGTGTGACCCTGGGCAGGACTCGCTTCCTCCTAGGTATGAGTTTTCTGCAGCATGAGATGCTGGGCCAGGGCTCCAAGGTCCCACCTAATGCCCAATTCCAATGAATCCGTGAGCATCATAGCCATGATGTAGAGAGGCTGGCAGGCTTCAGGGAGCTCTTGCTTTAGCTTAGTAGCTCCCACAGAAGACACAGGCCACCACAGCCTGCTGGTTGACTCCAAACTTAAATATCCTTGTCATGGACCTTCCATAGAGGACGTTGTTCTAACAACTCAGTATACCACCTACTCCCTACTTCCTCCTACCTATTAGAATGAAGCAGTGGCTTGCTCATGTTTTTAAAGCTGGGATTGACTGTTTTTTCACCTCTTTTCAGATGAATGAGGGATTAGATGAGATAGTGCATGTGAAAAACTCTATGAAGATCCTACCACTGTGCACAGCACTGAGCTCCAAGTACCTCTCATGACCTGATAGGCCTCTTATGCTCACTCATGATTGTCCATCTCCCTTCTCACCCATTCCTTAAGTCTCCCTGGTAAATCAAGGTCACTTCAATGGCAAAATTCCATCAAGCCCTTTCCAGATATAAATCTCTCCCTACGCTCATGAATCACCAAATTTTACTAAGCTAACTTTCCTAATGTATTCATTCAACAGATACATTAAGTGCGAGGTGCTGGAGCTTACATTCTAATAGAATGTGGAATGTAATCCACTATAAAACGAAGATATAATGATTAGCCTACCATACAAGGTTCCTGTTAGGAGTAAATTCAGTAACATACGCCCAAGTGTCTAGCAGGGCACTGTGTAGTCGCTAAATAAATGGCCACTGTAACTGAATCCAAAGTCAGTTCCTAGATTCATCTGTCAAGCTCAGAACTAAACACGCAGCGAAAAGACACATTACACAAAAATGTGCCTTTGAAAGGGCATCTCTTACTGCCCTAATGTCTTCCACTATAATTTCAAAAACACTTTCCTGCATCTCTACGTGCTTTTAGATGGGCAAAGATTCCCAACAGTTTAATTGTAGATTTTTCATTCCTTTTTTGCCCTTACCCCAGCCAAGTAATTAAATATCTGTAAAGAAACACTCATGTGATCTACCAACATGTACTAGAGTTCTCAACTTGAAGAAACTCTAGAGAGCCATACTATAACCTGAACCCCACGGTCTCATTTATACACTGTTGAGAGTCGGGCGGGTATACAGCAGTCCTGTCTATATTCCAAACGTTCATGTGGACCCAGAGAATTCAACAAACAACATGTCTTCATTCCAAATAACAGAAGTCAACAGATTGTTCATTCCCCAGTAACTGGTGAAACGAAAATATCTCTTCGTACACCCTCCACCGTTGCCTTATAGCCATAAACCTGCCTAGGCAGAGCCCTAAACACGGAGGCAGCCATCCAGCTATAAATCTACACAGTCCCCAAAAAGCCTTTAAAATACTTTTTTTAAAAAAAGAAGGATGAGAAATTCCAGGTCCCAGACAATGCACCAAAATGTCCAAGTAACTAAAACATCCCCCTCCTCAGCAAACACTGAAAGAAACTGTTTTAATCAAAACCTTCCAAATGTGAAAAGGCCAGTGGAAACATGGGCAACCCTTGGTTAGCTGCTCACCAGTGTCTCGGCTTTAGGAGAAGGGAGCACAGCTGCAGGGGCGACAGGGCTGTGCGCAGTGACCTCTCCCGCCAGGGGCATGCTGGGGGAAATGGAAGTGATTTACTTTGAGAATCCTGCCAGCATGACTGCCAAATGCACTGTGGCCTGCTCCACAATTTGCATTCTGGTGAGGGACATGGGAGGCAGAGGACCCCAGAGTCACACATTCTTCTCTCGGTTTCCTTGCCATCTCCATGGCTACTGAGGAGGGCAGGAAGGGGATGAGGCTGGGATGTTGTGTCCTGACTCTCTGTGGGACTAAATGGAGGTCCTCGAATTCCCATCAATACTATGCAAGGTTTCTATGGACACATGAGGGTGCACGCACATGTATATGCACATGCATGGGTGTGTGTTTGGATCAACTCCAGTCCCACTCCTTGAGTCTTGGCCTCTATTTGCCTAAGGAATCATTCAGTATCCCCGTAACTTTAATCCTGGATACAGTGAGCTGGACAAGGTTCCTAGGACCCCGGGCTCTAAATTCCTTTTGGGTTATTAAAAAAAAAAAATCCTCTTTACCCACTGAAGACAGAGCCACCTGTTTTCCTCCTATGATCAGCCCTTCAGGTAGCTGTTTCCTAGCCTGCAGCCTTAACACCAGTAGAGTACCCATACAGGGTACAAGGAAGCAGCCACTGCATCCCAAAATGCTCAGATGGCCCCACTCAGCTCCACAGTGAACCGAGATGGAGAGCCACCCATCTGTTTCAGGGAGCTCAGTCCAAAATCCATTAGGAAACTGATCTTAAATTTCCTTTGCTTAGAGTTTCTAGTGGAGAGGTTGCAGATAACATTTGGGTATGTGAGTGCTTCCCACCATTAGAGACACCAGATACCTACCCGACAGCCTTGCACCATGTGCGGACAGCCCCCTCTCCCAGCAGGCACCCCTCCTTTTATGGTTTAAGGTGTCACTCTGGGAAGCAGGAGGTGTGCACGTGTGCGTGTGCGCGCTCTTGCCCGCGTGCACAAAGGGCAGTGGGGAGTGTTCAGGCTCTCACAAATCATTGCTGGAAAGTTCCGCATCTAGACCTGTAATTTAACTAAACACCGCTGCTCTCCACATACCCCTTGGCTCCATAAAGAAAACCCCAGCACCCATTCCAGTTCGGAAAATTGCTGTTTACACGTAAGAACTGGCCAAAGCCAGTACTAACCAGAGCTGCAAAGAGCACTCCACCTCCCTGCCTCTAAACAGAGAGCTGGCTTTTTAAGTTTAAAAAATTCCCTTTAAAAAAATGTGTTTCCATCAGAAATGGTCACTAGGAACTGGGCCACTGTTTGTATTTTTATAAAATAGGATAAAGCAAATGGGGTGCGTGTGTGTGTATGTGTGTGTGTGTGTTGTGTGTGCTGTGTGTGTTTTGTGTGTGTGTTGAAGGCAGAGTGGGGTAAGGGGAGGTTAGAAAAGAGAAACTACTTTTAAAAGTGAGATTAAAGGGAAAACTTAATTCCAACAGCACTGGCCTAAAGATATTCGTTATCACACAAGGAAAACAAAAACAAAACAAACACCAAAAAAACACAAATATTTCTTAATCCGAACAAATACATGAAAAGGCAGGAAACGGCTCTGGAGAGCCTTAAATGAGTATGAGAGAGGCCCACAGAAATTAAATCAGCTCTGGCTATTATCATGTTCCTTAAAAGAGTTCAAATTTCCCATGATGAAAAAATGTAAGCCATCTTCACTCCCCAAGAACACAAGCTTGTCTACAGATGATGCCTCATCTGTGGGAACCCCAAGGTGGAGAAAGCCCAGGAAAGGTGTTAAAATGCTAGCAGTGGGTAGGATGCTGCAAACCTTCTAGTTCATCCTCCCCACTGTGCAGATGGAAAAGTCAAGTCCCAGTGAGATGACTCGTGTGCTAGTTAAAGGCAAGGCAGCTAGTTAGGAGGACAGCTTTCCCAGGCTCAGACAAGCGCTCTGTCTGTTACCCCATCCTGTCCAGTGACATTGAAGAACGAAAGTGCTCACAACATTCAGAATCCAGGATGAAATCCTATGTATCTGCCAATATGGCAGTCTTCTCCCATCAGTCTGCATTTGAGAATTAAGTCCAATCTTTGCATGGCAGACCCTCAAGCAGGGCTGCCTGAGATCACAGAACTCCTAAACTCCAAGGCTCCATTCCCCAAGGTGTTTCATTTAAGGGACCTGCCCTCTAAAATCCCTACTTCTCCCCATATTTTTCCCATCCTGCCTCACCCTCACAACTGCCAATACTACCATTCTTGCCACCACCAACTCCACCACCATCATCCTCGGGGCCACCCTCCTGCCACCTTCATCACTACCATAACTACTATCACCATCACATCTGAATCCAGTGGCAAACTTACTTAGCTTGCAAAATCAGAACACAGTTCAGGTACTGGGGCATCTTCTCCAAGTGTTTCAAGGATCACATGTGGAAAAGAGACTGGGGTGGATCAAATAGAGTCCCTCCAAAATTCATGTCCATCCAGAATTTCAGAAAGTGACCTTATGTGGAAACAGGGTCTTTACAGATGTAATTAGTTAAGAATTTTGAGATGAAGTCATCCTCGACATAGGGTAAGCCCTAAATCCAGTAACGGGTGTCCTTCCAAGAAGAGGACAAACAGACACAGAAAGAAGGTGGCCATGTGCAGATGAAGGCAGAGCCTTGAGTGACGGGTCTGCAAACCAAGAATTGCTGGCCACCAGTGGAAGCCAGGAGAGAGGTATGGGACAGTTTTTCCCACAGAGCCCCCACAGGGAACCAGTCCTGCTGACACCTTGATTTCAGACTTCTGGACTCCTGAACTATAATAGACTATATTTCTACTTCTTCCTTTTTTTTTTTTTCCTCTTTTTGAGACGGACTCTTCCTCTGTCGCCCAGGCCCAGGCTGGAGTGCAGTAGCGCAATCTCAGCTCACTGCAAGCTCTGCCTCCTGGGTTCATGCCATTCTCCTGCCTCAGCCTCCCAAGTAGCTGGGACTACAGGCGTCCGCCACCACGCCCGCCTAATTTTTTGTATTTTTAGTAGAGACGGGGTTTCAGCGTGTTAGCCAGGATGGTCTTGATCTTCTGACCTCGTGATCCTCCCACCTCGACCTCCCAAACTGCTGGGATTACAGGCATAAGCCACTCCACCTGGCCTACTTCTAGTTCTTAAACCAATCAGAGTGTGGTAATTTGTTACAGCTGTCCCACAAAACTAATACAGAGATCTATCTGGGATAAGCCCAAGGACACCAGTGCCTTGACCTCACCTTTTTTTGGTGACAGCAGAGCCAGAGTCCACATGCAAACTCTATCAATTATGGAGGAGGAAGGCATCACACCCACCCAAACAAGGCAAGTCACCGGCAGAGGCCACGGGGAGTACATCTCTGCCTTAAATGGTCAAATGACACCTGTCCTGAGGTGAGGAATGGGAAGGACAAGGCCACCTGTAAGGAGAAGCAACCCAAAAGTGACACGAAGATTCAAGTTCCTCTGATAAAACACATGATGAAAGTAAGGCCAGGGTTTATACAAGGGCAGGCTCCTGCCTAATAAAATCTGAGCTATTGAGATATGCTTTTCCCCTATGGAAAAGCCCTTTTCCTGGTGTCTGCTTCCATGCCTAGAATTCTCTGCCCTCACTATAGATCATCTGTGGGCCAGGCCTGAGCTATGCCTTTCCCATGAGGTGCCTGACTTAGTCCTTATGTCAATTTTGCGACAGGTCCCAGCCACTCTTCCACAGATAAGGAAACCAAGGCTCAGAAATGTTAAGCATCCAAAATCAAACAGCACTATGGAGTGACAAATGGAGAATCCAAATCTTGCCCTTCCTATCCACTGCTCTAAGTATACACCTTCATTTGCTACTGTGTCATCTTCTTTCTTTCTATAAGAAAAACACAGTTGGAAAAAGGGGAAGATTGAGGGTACCATGAGGAGCAGGTATGTCTTCACCTTTTCTAATTTTGCAGCAAAGATGCAAAAATGACAAGCCAGATCTTCCTGGTGAAAATCTAAAATGGTACAGCTACTTTGAGAACAGTCTGGCAGCTCCACAAATGATTAAACATAGTGTTACCAGGCTGGGCATGGTGGCTCCCACCTGTAATCCCAGCACTTTGGGAGGCCAAGGCAGGTGGATCACCTGAGGTCAGGAGTTTGAGAACAGCCCGGCCAACATGGCAAAACCCCATCTCTACTAAAACTACAAACGTTAGCTGGGCATGGTGGTGCATGTCTGTAATCCCAGCTACTCAGGAGGCTGAGGCAGGAGAATCACTTGAACCCGGGAGGCGGAGGTTACAGCGAGCCAAGATCGCACCATTGCACTCCAGCCTGGGTGACAAGAGTGAAACTACATCTCAAAAATAAAAAATAAATAAATAAATGAATATAGCATTACCATATGATCCAGCAATTCTGCTCCTTAGTATATGCCCAAGATAAATTAAAACCTATGTTCCCCCAAAAACTTTTATACAAGTGTTCATGGCAGCAATAGCCAAAAAATGGAACAACCCAAATATCCATCAACAGACAAATGGATAAACAAAATATGGTACATCCATAAATAGAATATTATTCAACTGTAAAAAGGAATGAGGTACTGAGACATGCTGCAGCATGGATGAACCTCGAAAGCGTTATGCCAAGTGAAAGCAGCAAGACACAGAACACCACATATCACAGGCTGGGTATCCCTTATCTGAAATGTTTGGAACCAGAAGTGTTCCAGATTTCAAATGTTTTTGGATTTTGGAATATTTGCATTATACTCAATAGTTCAGCATCTCTAATTCAAAAATCCAAAATCTGAAATGCTCCAATGAGCATTTCCCTTGAGCACCATGACAGCACTCAAAACGTTTCAGATTTTTAAGCATTCTGGATTTTGGATTTTCAGATTAGGGATCTTCAACCTGTATTTGATTCCATCCTTATGAAAGTCCATAATAGGGAAATCTGTAGAGACAGGTAAATTAGTGGTTGCACAGAGCTGGGGGACAGGAAGGGAGTGATGGCTAAAGGGTATGTGGTTTCTTTTTGAGGTAATAAAAACGCTCTAAAATTGACTGTGGTGATGGGTGCACATATCTGCAAATATACTAAAATCTATTGAATTGCACCATTTTAAATGAATGAATTATATAGTATTTGAATTATATCTAAATAAAGCTGTCAAAAAAATGACAGGCCAGAGAGATCCCTAAGCCAAGAGTCTGAATGCAAAAATGACTTAAAATAAACCCACGTGTCCAAGAAAGTGTGCCTGCCCACCATTCCCACCGCTTCATCCCTCATCTAATTCCACAGGCCTCAGGTCACCCACAGTTGACCACCAGAAAAAGGTATAACAATATTTGACGTTGCTGATTGCTAAAATTAATTTAACTTCAGAGGAAACTAATTACAAATATAACCCCAAATGTTTCTCCAAGCTCTCCCTCCCTGTATATAGCTATTAGCCAGAGAGCACCAGGGTTCAAGCTACAATTTGGCATTCCCTCTAAATAGCCTTAAAATTGGAAGGAAAAAAATAGCCCTTGTCTATATGGAGCTGGAATATAATTTCCACACAATTATACAACATAGGGCACAACGTTACCTCTGATTAAAACAACAGAAACTCACCTACAGGAGAATGTGATCTTGTAATGAAATGATCAGGATGCTTCAGCTGGGGGCTGAGGTTCCCCACCCTCATCTCAGAGCTCTCTACCTGGCTCCCTCCCAGGCTAATTTAAAAAATACTACTTCCTCTTATCCTAGGGAAAAAGCCACAGCCACAGGGGTGACCTGTCCACAGATTAGTATCAGAGAGTAATATCCTAAACAGTAGCACTGAGCCCTATTGGGGACTGGGGGAGGTAACAGACAAAGGTAGAGAGATGAGGGCTGCCTTGGAAAGCACAGGAAATTAAGGATCATGATCCCTGCATCAACCACTGTGGAGCGAGGTGGCTGGCGAGCTGTCATTGGGATCCCAGGCATCCAGGCTGCTCTGCGTCCCCAGGCGGTTTCTCCATCACTCCATCCCTCTGGGAACCCGTGCCCCCAGTGCTCACCACAGGGCGATTCAGACCCACTATAGGGAAGACCCCAAAGACTTTCTCAAGTGTTTGAATGATTACCAATACACTGATGCAATTAAAACCCATAATCTTTTACAACAGTGGTATTAAGCAAAATTAAGAAACCTTCACTGTCGTTGAATCTGCGAGGAAGTCGTGCATTTCTGCATAACAAAAGAGGCCCCTCTAAAGCCCCAGCATGGGAAAGGCAGTCAAAGCAGATTCTTAATAAACCTCAGAAAGAGGAGGGAAAGAAAGAGCCAGACGGGATGGCGGGGCTGGTATGAACTCAGTCTTTTCCATCTGTGCCTGTCACTCCAGCAGCGGGAGCCCGAGTCGCCCACCCAGGGTGGAATTCTTCTGAAGATGCACAGATGACTCACGGTGAGGGGCAGGGCCCTAGAAATGATGGCATGACGGTCTCAGGGCCCCATGACTAAAGCACAGGCCCAAGGTCATTCTGCCTACAGAAATGATACAAATACAACAATAATAGGAAGTTTGCATTTTCAAGCACATCTATGTATACTGAGACATGCTAAATAACTGACCCTGGTTTCTCAGATGAGGTTGGGTCAAGTCTCTTAACAGTTCTGAGCCTCACTTTCTCCGTTCTGTAAAACAGGCCTAGGACCCTGGCTGAAATAACACAAGCTGAAACAACAAATGTGAAATTGTAACCCTGAGAACACCATCCACACAAGGGTTCTGTCTCCTCCAGCGCAAACCTTTCTCCCAGCTTCTCCTCCTGGCTGGAATCTCCTCAGTGCCTATTTCCAGGCTGAGAAATGCCTGAGGCTCTTCACACCGGCTGTGCTCAGGGTAAAAGAAGCCATACCACGTCCAGGCTGCAGGATTTAGTAACACACAACCTTGGTGATAAGCTCAGAGCTCCCAAATTGCTCTTTTCCCAAAGCATTTCTGTTTATCTCGATATCAACTACCAGGGAAAATGGTTTCTACACAAAAGTTGAGCATCTCAAAGTTCCCTGTAAACAGAAGTAAACAGCCACCCGCTGATCTATCATCTTGGGGAACCTCTGAGTCCTTCACCATGACATTTGGGAAATATCACAGACAGGCTGAGAAACCATATTAGTAGGAAGGGCCAAGACTACAGACCCTCGGATACACGACAACTTAAGGAAAACCAAGCTTCAGAGGGAAGCCAGACCAAGAGAGGATTTCCAGAGCCCATCCCTCCAGTAAACTGGGAGTCACCTGCCAGTACAAGGCCTGTTCTCATCAGCAACAATCTGACCTGCTCTTCTTAGGAGAGAATGTATAAAAACTTTGCTGGTAGGCAGGTTCTAAAGCCACGTTAACCCCATCCCCCAAACCCTCCAGTTGATTTCATGAAAAGAACAAATGGCGGCCTCAACCCTTAGCCTTGATTACCTTCATTACCATATTTCAGATGTACATGGCAATCAGTTTCTGATGAGCAAGTTTTACCTAATCCACACACTGACACTCCTGTAGTGCAGAGGTTTTCAATTCTGGCTGCACATTCGCATGGCCTTGGTGCAGGGGTGGGGTCGTTAAAACTTACTGATACCTGGGCCCCACCCTCAGGGATCTCATTAGTTCAAGGCGAGGCCTGGGCATCAGTATTTTTAAACACTCCGCAGAACATTCTAATATGCAGCCAGAGCTCTGTAAGAAGCTGCTTCTGCCATCTAACGGGAAAAATGGCAAGGATGGAGGCCTCAACAAAAGTCAAGTTTTTCGCTCTGTCGCCCAGGCCAGAGGCCAGTGGCATGATTATAGCTCGCTGCAGCCTTAACTCCTGAGCTCCAGTAATCCTCCCATCTCAGCCTCCTGAGCAGAAGAGACTACAAGCACACACCACCACATCTGGCTTTTTTTTTTTTTTTTTCCGTAAAGACAGGGTCTGGCTATGTTACCCAGGCTGGTCTCCAGCTCCTGGCTTCAAGTGATCCTCCTGCCTCAGCCTCCCAAAGGGCTGGGATTACAGGATTAAACCACCATGCCCGGCCTTCAGATTCTTTTTCATTAAAACCCTCCCTGAGCACGAGGGGTGAAGAGCCACAGAAGAGGAGAAGGAGCTGGGATTTGAACGAGAAACTGCTGGGCTTGAGTCCTAGCTGGGTAATTTTAGGCAAACTATGCGTCAAGTGGGGGCAATACCTATATGTCACAGAGCTGCTGTAAGCATCAAATTATTTTACTGCACCTGGCACACAGTAGGTGTTGAAAAAGGTTTCCCGAGTCCTGAGAAAGACCAAGAGGGTAAGAAAAGAAACGGCAGTGGAGTGTCTCCAGTGGCAAGCCATGTTCATTAATCCACTCTCTCATCAAACCTGTTGTGAGGACCCACTATGTGCCAAGCACTGCATGACACCTCATCTCTGCTCCAAAGATGCTTACATTCAAGTAAGAGCCTGTGTTATTTCTAGCATGGTAGAGCTGTAAGAGTACAGGGCTGGGCATGACCTGCAGCTTAAAGGTTAGCAGGGGAGAGCCAGGAAGAAAAGGGAGAAGGGCCTATGGAGCCTGTCTGGCAGAAGGACTGTTAGTGGTCTCAAAAGACTGCAGCACAAGACATTGTGGGATGCAAGGAGGATAGGCCAGGCCCAACGGGAAGGCTGAATCTCTGTGGGGTTTAAACAGGAGAGTGACTTTTCAATCCAGCTATTGAAAAGAAGAGCAGGGGGGCCGGGCGCAGTGGCTCACGCCTGTAATCCCAGCACTTTGGGAGGCTGAGGTGGGTGGATCATAAGGTCAAGAGTTTGAGACCAGCCTGGCCAATATGGTGAAACCCTGTCTCTACTAAAAATACAAAAATCAGCTGGGTGTGGTAGCGCATGCCTATGGTCCCAGCTACTTGGGAGGCTGAGGCAGAAGAATTGCTTGAATCTGGGAGGCGGAGGTTGCAGTGAGCTGAGATCGCGCCACCGCACTCCAGCCTGGGTGACAGAGTGAGACTCCATATCAAAAAAAAAAAAAAAAGAAGAAGAAGAGCAGGGGCCAGGCACAATAACTCACACCTGTAATCTCAGCACTCTGGGAGACTGAGGCAGGTGGATCACTTGAGATCAGGAGTTTGAGACCAGCCTGGCCAACACGGTGAAACCCCATCTCTACTAAAAATACAAAAATTAGCCAGGCATGGTGGTGCACATCTGTAATCCCAGCTACTTGGGAGGCTGAGGCATGAGAATCGCTTGAACCCAGGAGGCAGAGGTTGCAGTGAGCCAAGCTGGCGCCATTGCACTCCAGCCTGGGTGACAAAGCGAGACATCTCCAAAAAAGAAAAAAGAAGAGCAGGGCCACCGGGTGAGGAGGCTGGCTGATCTTAACACTTAGATGTTGACAAGGAAGTGGAGAAAAAGGCATGAACCAGGAGCAAGACACCTGGACAGCAGTCCTAAGCAACCCACATGCGGGCTGGGATTAGCTCCCCCACCAGCAGGTCCCTTCTTGCCCAGCTATTCTACTGTTCCAGAAACACCCCAGGAGCAGGAGAGCAAGTGGGGGCAGGTGGGGAAGCGATAAGCACATTGCACCCTGGGCACAGTGGTCTTTGGAAACACACTCAGCCATCTGTTAAGTCATAAATTATACCTATCAAGAAAAAAAGTCAAATTCCCCCCAGCACAGATATGCTGATCTGGCCCCTTCCATCCTCCACAAGTAACTTCCTTTGAGGGAAAAGGGGGAAACCCAAAGAAGGGCTTGTAGTAAAAGAGAGAGGCCAAAATCATCATGAGCAAGTCTCTCTGCCTTTTATTGAATATCTCACCCTCTAAAGATGGAAGATGATTTTTCTAAACCCAGGAGGGCCATAGAGGCTGAAAAGAGCACCAGATTTGAAGATTTTGGAATGGGAAGGCCAGGTTCCAATCCCAGTGCCCTGAGCAGGCTGAAAGATAGAGTGGAAAGAGGACAAACTCAGGCAACCCGATCCTGTCATGCATTTTACTAGGTGATCACTACAAGTGACTAAGCTTCTCTAAACTTGTCGCTTCTTCTACAAAATGGGAGTAAAAGAGATAACACACGAAACATGCTTATTTGGAATGGACTGGAATGACAGGTACACAATTAAGTCCCTCTTCCCCCTCCCCACCACCTTCCCTTCCCCACTAGTGACTTCACCTCTGTCTGTTCATCTGTGAATGGGGATCAAACCTTCCCTGCCTGCTTTACAGGCTAAACAACAGAAGGAAAAGCACTTGGAAAGTCATGACACACACTCTGTAAATTAAATACTAATTATTATGAATTCTACTACCCTTGATTTCTCAGACACCACCCTGAATCAATCCATCTCCAGCCCATCAACTTCCAATGGTTAGAGATGCTCCAGCAAAAATGATATGCTATCTCAGCACAAGGCAGTGTCTCTATCTGCCTTAACCTAGGTAGCTCCTGTAAAGAGTAACAGACTGTTGCACATTAGGAAGATCACTCTCTATGAGATAAAGCTGGCCATGCCTCGGAGGTAATATTTCTGTGCTGCACCAATATCCTAATCCATCCGTGCTCTCCACATGCCAGGAACATATTTCTATAAATCCTCACATAAAAGAAAACTTATTTTCCAGAGGGATAAACAGAAGAGAAAAGGAAACAACAGTCGCAGCAAAAATATCACCAATCAAACAGAACTGAGTCCGCCAGGAACTTTACTAAATGTGTGGTGTTACAGATGTTTCATAGCCATGATGTCTGTTCTATTTAAAACGCTTGCACTAGGCCAACCAAACAATGAAAAAGAAAAAAGGAAAAGATATATTCCCCAATGCACCCAACCCAGCTAACTGGTCTGGGCTGGCTGTTTATTGAGGCAAAGAGGCAACTGGGGACCTGTAGCTGTCGGCCAGAACATGGAGGGCTCATTTTGTAGTTCACCCTGGAGGGCTGTCAAATCAGACACATGGCCCAGCAAATGCCATGTGGCTGTCTCTGAAGGGCACTTCTGCCTGGAAGCCCAGGGTCTTCTAAGGGGAAATTGCCCTGCACCTGGCAAGCACTTAACAAAATCTGGTTCCCTTCCCTCTAGGAAGAAAAATCTGTACTGTGAAACCTCATTTGTCCAACAACACTTAATCATTCCCTCCACAAACATTTGTTGAGTGTCTGCCACATACAAGGTACTGGGCTAGGGACTCATAGTCAAATCAGCTGCCATCAGGATGCCCCTCAGAAAGTGTGCTTCATAAGGGAGGGCTGTGGTCAATGCACCCTCCAGCATGGAAGCTTCAGAAGGGAGGGCCGTGGTCAATGCACCCTCCAGCATGGAAGCTTCAGAAGGGAGAGCCACGGTCAATGTCCCCTCCAGAATGGAAGCTTCAGAAGGGAGGGCCATGGTCAATGTCCCCTCTAGCATGGAAGCTTCAGAAGGGAGGGTCGTGGTCAATGCACCCTCCAGCATGGAAGCTTCAGAAGGGAAGGCCACGGTCAATTTACCCTCCAGAATGGAAGCTTCAGAAGGGAGGGCCATGGTCAACGTCCCCTCTAGCATGGAAGCTTCAGAAGAGAGGGCCGTGGTCAGTATCCCCTCCAGAATGGAAGCTTCAGAAGGGAGGCCCGTGGTCAATGTCCCCTCTAGCATGGAAGCTTCAGAAGGGAGGGCCATGGTCAATGTCCCCTCCAAAATGGAAGCTTCAGAAGGGAGGGCCATGGTCAATGTCCCCTCCAGAATGGAAGCTTCAGAAGGGAGGGTCGTGGTCAATGTCCCCTCCAGAACAGTAGTTTCAGAAGGGAGGGCTGTGATCAATGTCCCCTCCAGCATGAAAGCTTCAGAAGGGAGGGCCGTGGTCAATATCCCCTCCAGCATGGAAGCTTCAGAAGGGAGGACCATGGTCAATGCACCCTCCAGAATGGAAGCTTCAGAAGAGTCGTGGTCAATACACCCTCTAGAATGGAAGTTAAGGACTTGCATCTGTTTGGTGCACCCCTGTATTCCTAGTGCCTAAAAGAATGCCTAGCACATGGTACGCATTCAATAAATATGGGTTGGACAAATGCAGGATGAATGTTCCCTGCTCTGAATTACTCTGTGGATATTCTAGGTTCCTGGACACCCTACTTGTTTTCTCTCTTTCCCCTCAGGTAATCCCAAACACTCCTTGCTGCTAAGCTGGGCACAAGCACTAAGAAGATAAAAGCCTTTGTTCCTACAAAGAACAGCTGGCCAAAGTTCTGTTCAGCAGCCACTGAGGACCCAAGCAGAAAGTGCCACAATCAGAAGATGATGTTAGAAGATGAAGTTAGAACATCAGAAGATAAAGTTAGATGAAGTCAGACAAACCCTTCCAGGCTACTTGGACACGTACAGCTGGTGATTCGGTAGGGGCATCTTTATATATAAAAAAAGACCATTGGTGAGTCTTAACAAGAAATCAGTCAAAGGGGCAAGTAAAATAGGGAAGGGCCAGAAACCACCGGCATTCATAGATTCTAAGACAATTTCCATTGCCTGTACTACCTACCCCTGATTGATTCCAGTCGACATCAACCATTAATGAGCACCTAACAGGCAGTGGGATCCCAAACTGCATGATTTCGTTCTGTGCCTTGAAGATCTCCCAGAGGCCTAACACACACCATGGCATGGGTGTGCAAAAGAGACAGGCATAATAAAATGGTTACCCGAAGCTGCTAAATTTGAGGAACACAACACAGCAACAATAACTATAACACAGAAGTCAGGCCAGTCAAGGAAATATGATGAACTCTGTCAGCAGAGTCAGGGCAGGTTTGAAAGAGGAGATGCTTGGCTAGCGTTTGAAATGATGAGCAGCAGGAGTTTTTTGTTTGTTTGTTTTTTGTTTTTTGAGACAGAGTTCTGCTCTTGTTGCCCAGGGTGGGGTGCGATGACACTATCTCAGCTCACTGCAACCTCCAACTCCTGGGTTCAAGTGATTGTCCTGCCTCAGCCTCCCGAGTAGCTGGGAATACAGGCATGTGCCACCAGGCCTGACTGATTTTTTGTATTTTTAGTAGAGATGGGATTTCACCATGTTGGCCAGGCTGGTCTCAAATGAGCAGGAGCTTTTCAGGAAGACAAGAGAGAAGGGCAGACAGAATCACAGCAGCATAGAATAATATCATTGCTTGTTTCAGGCACTAAACTTTTGGATTGCTAGACATCAAGTGAAAATGAGGGTCTGAGGGGAGATGAGGATGGAGACATGAAAAAGGGTTATATCACAAGGAGTCTTGCAGACCACAACAAAGAAGATTGGACTTCATCCTGTAGACAAAGGGTAACCATTTTAAGCTGGGGAATAACATAACCAGCTTTGGGTTTTAGATAGGTTATTCTGTAGAGGATGGATCTGAGAGGTTGAAAATAGAGCCTATAAGGACAGTTAGGAGCTTATCATAATAGTTCAAGATGAAGGGACCCCGAACTAAAGCAAGAATCATTTGCATAACAAAGAGGGAAAAGATTTAAAAGAGTGTAGGAGACAAAATTATCAGGATTGGGTAAATGGCCAAAGGCAGAAAGGAGGGAGAGGGAGGGGTCTTGAGTTTACTGGGTGGCTGATGGTGGTGTCACCAATTGAGATAGGCGATGCAGAAGCAGCAGGCTTGCAGAGGAAAGATAAATGTGTTCACTTGGAGTATGTTAAATTTTCAGTGTCTATAGGACAATCTGTGTATCTGCTCTGGAACTCAAGAGAAAGATCAGACTAAATTCACCAATGTCTAGTGGCCACTGAAATCATGGGAGTGGATGCGATGATGGGGTAGAGTAAAAGCAAGGACAAGAACAGTTTCAGGAGTAAGCCAGCATCTTTTGGAAACCCAAAGCACCACCCCACTGAACTACAGGAGGAGTAAGAAAAACCGCTTTGCCAATTGTGGCACATCGTTCCTTGGTCTCTGTCCCTCCCCTTGAGTCTGAGGGAGCTTCTGACTACTTCAACCGACAGAGGACAGCAGAAGGGATGAACATGAATTTCAATGCTGAGTCATAAAAAGATGCTGCAGCTTCCAGCTTGTTCACTGAACACTTACACTCAGAACCCTGAGCCACCAAGCAAGAAATCGCACTCCTCTGAAGCCGCCATATTGTAAGGAAGCCCAATCACATAGACAGACCACATGTAGGAGCTCCATTCTTTGAATCATCCCAGTTCAGGAGCCAAACATATGAGTGAACAAGCCTTCAATAATTCCAGCCCCTTGCTATCATGTCTCCCCTTGATTTCAAGTCTTCCCACCTGAGGTCCTACACAGGGTGAAAAAGAAACCAGCTGTCCCTGCTATGTCCCATCCAAATTTCTGACCTGAGACTCCAAGAGCATAATCAAATGGTTACCTGAAGCTGCTAAATTTGAAGGTAATTTGTTCCACAGCAACAATAACTATAACACAGAAGTTAGACCGTTTCAAACAGAAAGGAAGGGTCAAAGGTGTTCAATATCACAAAGATGTTTAGTAGGATGAAGAGTCAGTTTTCAGTTTCACTGGATCCAGATCTCAGCCACACACTTTCCATGATGGATCTGGGTGCTCGCTGGGCCAGCAGTCTACCTGCAGCTATCAGCAAACTCTGAGCTGCCATGTGAGCAACTATCCCAGACAGGCCCACGGGTGCACCAAGCCGTGGACTGACTTGGCAGTCCCTGGTTAGTTGTAAGTATTCATTGGGGGTAAACCTCACTGCTGATGGCAGCTGGCATTGAAAGATTTATCCATAAATATGATAACCACCTCCATATGCTTGTCATGGTCAACTCTGCCTTTAGAAAGGTAGGAGTCTAAAATGTCAGTTTTTTCTGGGTAGAAATGATTTCTATTTTATTATTTTATTTTTTTAGACAGACTCTTGCTCTGTTGCCCAAGTTGGAGTGCAGTGACACAATCTTGGCTCACTGCAACCTCCGCCTCCTGGGTTCAAGCGATTCTCCTGCCTCAGACTCCCAAGTAGCTGGGATGACAGGCACGCACTGCCACGCCTCGCTGATTCTTTTTTATATTTTTAGTAGAGACAGGGTTTCACCACATTGGCCAGGCTGGTCTCGAACTCCTGACCTCAGGTGATCCGCCCACCTCGGCCTCCGAAAATGCTGGGATTAGAGGCATGAGCCACTGCACCCAGCCTAGAAATGGTTTTTATATCTATTATCATTGTAAATGTCAGTAGTTCCAAACAGCCACCTTAAAGCAAGCTGATGGGCTATGTATTTTTAAGAGGCCTTTCTTGCCCTTGCCAAAGGCCCTCTTCCTCTTCCTAGGCAAAATCTGAATTCTTAAAACTCAGGACACATCTAAAACTATGATAATGTTGTATAGTTGTTCTCCAAGTGGCATCTATGGCTCAGGACAACTCATTTCCTGTCCAGCCATTAAGTCTCTGGGTCTCTGTCCTTGCTGGGAAATGAAGCATTCCTCTCTCTGGCCACAGATCCTGTTTTATAAACCTGCTTGGTCCTCCACCCTGTTCCTACTGTTCACAGGCCCTTTCTTCCCCAAACCTTCTCTGTGTCCCAAAGTGAATCCAGGGCAAATGAACATGTTCAAACACAGGGACTGAGCCACCTGGGACATAGCAGAGTACTCAGTCTACACAAAGAGACGCCTAGAAATAGAATAAGATCCAATGGTACAATTACCCAAAGGAGAGACCTGATCTTACTAGACTTTTGCTTTCTCAAAATCTCATCGTAAGAAATGTGGCTTAGTTTTAACCGTCCTTTAATAAAAACAATTTCTGAGCAGCTACTTGGAATGAATCCCTATGGGAAGAACAGAAGTAATAACTGGGACCACTGGCCTCATGGTGGAGGGGGTAGTGTTTTCATCAGGGAGGCAGGATATCTGCACAGACATCAAAAACTGCCAGCAGGCTTTTCTAGCCCTTTGTTACCAGATTCCCAACTAACATTGAAGCTTCATCTTCCTGTTCTGTCTACCCTCTATGCTCCAGCCACATGTCTCTGACCATCGCTCACACTTCCACACCCCAGACCTTCATTCAAACGGTTCCCCCACCCAGGAATATCCTCCCACCTGTCTTTACCTCCTATCATGATTCTCAGACCCTCAAGTCTTGGTCCAAATGTCTGTGCTCAAATGTCATCGTCTCTACTAAGCTGTCCTTGACTACCCTATTGAAAACTTCAATTCCACCCACACCTCAGCACTCCCTAGACCTTCTCCCGGCCTCTCATCTCCCAGCACATTCTATAATTTGCTTGTTTTATTTCTCATCTGTCCCCCTCCTACCAGAAAGGAAGCTTTCTGGTCAGGAATTTTGTCTGTTTTGTCCACAGATGTATTCCCAGTACCTGGGCCATTCAGTGGCATGCAATAAATATTTGCTGGATGAATGAATGACCATCCTAAAGCATCTCCCCAACACCCCTCAGTCACATACACTATTCTTTTCTCTACACCTGCACAGGATGTAAACTATTCCTGAATAGTGGCATTTCATTTCATTCTGCTTCCTATTATCACTAAGTATTTACCCATTAGGTTTAAGTTCCTTGAAGGCAGAGACCATGTCTTTTCATCTTTGCATCCCCCCAAAGCACTGGTGGTGCTCAAGTATATAGTCTATTGAATTTAACTTAAAAATCAAATTGCGTGGAAAATAGGCAAAGAATGCACAAGCTCACATGACTCTATACCTAAGTGATTTCTCAAGTCTTTTCTTGTGAGCAGAGCACAGTGCCAGGGCCTCTGAAAATACAAAGATAAGCAAGATGCACACGGAATAGCACCAGCCACACAAGGCTACTGAAGTTAAATTGTAAATTAATTAAAATGAAGTGCCATTAGCAATTCAGTTCATGGTCACCCTAGCCACATTTCAAGTGCTCCATGCCCACGTGCATTAGGATGAGCATTTCCTCTATCACAGAAAGTTCTATAGGACAGCAGTGACACTGACAGTCTTGCCCTCAATATGTAACTTGCTACTGGGGCATACAGGACAGGAACAAGAAGGACTGGGGGAACAATAAGGTAACAGATCCTAAAACAACCAGCAGAGGCCATAGGGCTGGGAGGAGGAAGGATCACTGCCTTGGGGAGGGAAGAAAGCAGAAGAGGCTTCAAGGAAGGGGAGATATTTGAGATGGCCCATTTAAAAATGGGTGGGTTTGGCCAGGCACGGAGGCTCATGCCTGTAATCCCAGCACTCTGTGAGGCCGAGACAGGCAGATCACTTGAATCCAGGAGTTCAAGACCAGCCTGGGCAACATGGTGAAACCCCATCTCTAAAAAAAATTCAAAAATCAGCCAGGTGTGGTGGTACACCTGTAGTCCCAGCTACTTGGGAGGCTGAGGTGGGAGGATCATTTGAGTTCAGGAGGTTGAGGCTGCAGTGAGCCATGATAATGCCACTGCCCTCCAGCCTGGGCAACAGAGTGAGACCCAATCTCAAAATAAAAATTGAAAAGTAAATGGGTGGGGTTTTCCAGGCAAAAGAAAGGGAGGTCAGGTCAAGGAAGAGCCACTGGTGTGGGAGCTGGGGGGTATGTGTAAGATGGGGGTTGGGGGGAGCCAGAATTCCAGGCCAGGACTGCTGTGGACCCCCTGAGAAACTGGATGGGGGAGCACAGACGACCACTAGAGAGAAAGCCAGAAGGATAAGTCGATGCCGAGATCTCCATGGGTAACAGGGACATCAGCACACACAGAAGCGAGAGAAGGGACCACCTGGTGGTGTCAGGTATAGGACGAGCCAACTACTTTGGCCTTGGTGCTGGAGGAGTAACAGATGTCCAAATTCAAAGCACCCAGGTGCTCACAAAAACAGAATCCCCCTGCCCTCCTAGACTGTTAGTATCTAGAAGGCAAACCCACATCCACCTGGTTGGTTGGGGGTGCGGTCTGAAGGACTAACCCTTTAGGCCAGCACATTTCACCAAGGAATGTCTCAAGACCTCACTTTGAATAAATCCCAGTGGGCGCTTATAGGCCCCCCAGCTTGTCCCCGCTCCACTCTTCCTGTTAGGAAGCCAGAACGATGGGGGCCTTCCAAGTTTCTAACTTGCTGACAAGCACCACTCCTAACCAAAATGAAAGTCTGGGCGGCTCTGCCTCAGAAGCCGCCGCTTAGAAACCCAGGGGCACACGCTCTGTTCAAGTTCAGCAGGCCTGCCTTCCACAGTCCCGCCCAGGCCGCCCGCTGCGGGTTAAAGACTTGATTTATGCACACTCTGGGGGCTCAGCATGGACCGATTCCAGACGTGGAATGGGGCCTTAACCAGGTGCTTAAGATGCAGGGCACAACGTGGTTAATGCTATTGTAGGTGGCTCCACAAAGACGAGGGTGCGTTTCAGCGAACAGCTAATAATAAGAGCGGGAAGAGGGGAGAGGTGGAGAAAGCCATCCTGGCATTGGCTGGGGTTCATCCTCCTCCCACCCCCTAGCACGGGCACCTCTGTGACAACTTGCTTCTATCTCCAATTAGCCTATTTTCAGCAGCCGATACCCAATATGCTAGGCTTTCTATTCAAGAGCCTTTATCTAACATGCACATACTTGGCAGAAAAGAAAAAGGAAAAGAAAAAAAAAAAAAGAAAGAAAGAAAAGAAAGGATTTCTAAAGTGACCAGACCAAAAAACAAAGAGAAGTTGGGAGGGGTGGGGAGTCACCGTATTCGAGAACAAAGAAAACTCTGGAAACCCCTGGAAGAGCTCTGCCTGCCTCTTCCTATTAAACAATCAAGAGCTGACCGGGTGCTGAACGCGTAGCCACTGAGGAGGGTTAAGAGGGCGAGGGGCCACTCCAGGGGCCCCACTTCTCTCCCCACAGAGTCCAGCAGGCCTCTTATCGCCAGCCTGCAGGACAGTGGGGTCCTCTGCCTGTTTCAAGAGGGGACTGTGGTGAGAGGTAAAAGGGAGGAGAAGCCAATCCAAGAAGTAACTTCCTGATGGCCGACAGCTGACATTCTTAACTGAACACAGGATATGCCAAGAAAGTATCAGGCCTGGCTTTTCTCTCCCTGATAGATGACAAAGCAAAAAAAAAAGAAGAAGAAGAAGAAAACGAAAAAACAACCGCGGCCACACACATCTCATAAATCACAACTTTTATTGAAGGCTTCGCCACATAATAGCAACAGTCAAATTGAATAAAGACACCCTTCCATAAAGTACCAGTGAGAGACCACATCTCCCCCAGCCCAGGGTGGGTGGGAGGGAAAACTCAACCCTGACTCAGAGAAGGGTTTGGGGAAAGCAGATCGAGTAGTAGAGACAGGTGGTGCTTTTTTTTTTTTTTTTTTTTTTTTTAGGTTTTTCTCAAAACACGGAGATTTGGCAGCCAAGAGAAGTGGGGTGAGCTGACAGCAGGGCCACACGAAATCAAAACAAATGCATGAGGGAGGATGTCAGGGTTTTGTTCCTGAAGGGTCCGGGGATGGGTGAGTTTGATGAGGGGATGGACAGTGAAACAACTTCCAATGGGTCTGCAAAACACACGCAAAAGAGCAAAAAGGAATGGACCCAGGTAGGCGACTGAACCCCATCAGAGGACTGCAGACCCCAGGCGCAGGTTGACGGCTCACATATGACATAAACTCAGCCACCTAGCACAGGTAGCATTTTGGGCCCATGTCACTGTGAGAAGAATGCAGCTTCCACTCATTTACTGTCCCAGTCATTCCACATCTGGTGCAGAGTCACAGAGGGGTATTCAGTTTGGGGCAAGGCCTTCCTCATGGGTGGCTGATTCACGCTGGAACCTTCGTGGACCACACTCAAAGCCTGGTATGCCAACACCCTTAAACGTGGGCAAACTAAGAAATTAAGAAAAGAAACAAGAAATGGGCTAGGCATGGTGGCTCATTCCTGTAATCCTAGCACTTTACGAGGCTGAGGCAGGCGGATCACTTGAGGCCAGGAGTTCGAGACCAGCCTGGCTAATATGGAGAAACCCTGTCTCTACTAAAAATACAAAAATTGGCTGGGCACAGTGGCTAACATCTGTAATCCCAGCACTTTGGGAGGCCAAGGCAGGCAGATCACAAGATCAGAAGTTCGAGACCAGCCTGGCCTCTACTAAAAATACAAAATTTAGCCAGGCATGGAGGTACATGCCTATAATCCCAGCTGCTCAGGAGCCTGAGGCAGGAGAATTGCTTGAATCCGGGAGGCGGAGGCTACAGTGAGCCAAGATTGCATGTGCCATTGCACTCCAGCCTGGGACGTGACAGAGCAAAACTCCGTCTCAAAAAAAAAAAAAAAAGAATGCCCATAATGCCTTCACTTCTGAAGAGGGATGGAGTGAGCAGATGAGAGGTTCTATCTAGTTCTCTCCTCCTTCTTGTCTACTACTCATCAAAACAAATTAGCTTTTTTTTTTTTTTTTTTTTTTTTAGTAATGAAGAGCAAGGGTGAACAAATGAATGCATGTCTTTCCAAATTCTGCCATTTGCAGAATCCTGGGAAATATATTTATAGTCAAATATATTTGAAGTCCTTGTCATAAAGATGATGACTTCCATAGGGCAGGTCACTGCCAAGGTGAAGGGGCATGAAGCTCTGAGCACAGGAGGCCTCCCTTCCAAAAACACTTGCTGGACTGAACTGTGGAGAATCCCTGCTCACCCGGGCACGGCCCCAGATTCCCTGTCCTTTCTCCAACACAGAATTCCAACTGTGGAGCCAGCCACAATGACACAACATATGAGGTGATGTCACAGGGCAGAAGGTTATCTAAGGAAAGAAGGGGATGCCCTGATTAAAGTGGGAGTTAAAGATTAGCAGACTCGTACCTGAGGGAAGTCAGGCTTGGCTCATTCCTTCCTTCTGAACTGACGACCCCAAGTACCTTAAAAAAGGCACTTGAGGGTTGGGTATGGTGGCTCATGCCTGTGGTCCCAGCACTTTGGGAGGCCGAGGTGGGTGGATCATGAGGTCAGGAGATCGAGACCATCCTGGCTAACACGGTGAAACTCCATCTCTACTAAAAATACAAAAAATTAGCTGGGCGTGGTGACAGGCACCTGTAGTCCCAGCTACTTGGGAGGCAGAGGCAGGAGAATGGCGTGAACCCGGGAGGCGGAGCTTGCAGTGAGCCGAGATCGCGCTACTGCACTCCAGCCTAGGTGACAGAGCGAGACTCCATCTCAGGGGGGAAAAAAACGTACTTGTGGGTCAACGTGAACATGGTCAACCCAGAATGACCATGTTCTTCTCCTTTCCTGGGTCGGGGGTGGGAGGAACCCAGGGGAAGGTGGGACCTTATTGACATGCAGGTCTTGGCAGCAAACGTTGCCCAAAGGCAAAGGGCAGAAATTTTCGATTCCAGAAAGCAACTGAGATGCCACATTTTCCCAAAAGAGGAAGATGCTATTTCTGAAAGGCTAAGGTTGAGCCAATCAGCTGCTCATAAGCAGAAAGCTCTTCAAAGGGGTGAGGAAGACAATGGTGGGCCTCAGAATTTTATTTCTGCTGTCTAACTTTAGGAGAACGGAAAAATCACAACCGAAAACCCAGACCTCCAGTCAATCTAGCAGAAGTTTCTCCAACTCCAGAACACGGGGTCAGGCGAAGTTTCCTGCCGTGCTTGGCCCATTTGACTGTGTGCCTTTCAGGGACTCCCTGCCTAGGAGAGAAGGGATTTGAGCAACGAAAACCAAGTCCAAGTGGACACCAGCTTGCACTGAAGGAGAGGGCAATAAATTGGATCCAGACCTGGATGGGGTTCCCAGACCCGCTGCCTGCTGGCTACTTGGCCCTGAGAAAGATTTCATCCCTTTGAGCCTTAGTTTCCTCATCTATGAAATGGGACAATATTTCCAAAGGATTGTATTCCTTTTCTCTAGGGATCAAATCAGATTCTATGTGAACGTGCTTTGTCAACCTGAAAGGGCACTGGAGGTATCAGTCTTGATGACCTGCCAAGCAACTCACCCATCGCTTGTTCAAACATGTGATTTTCCTATCTCAGACATCCTGTAACAGGGCCTGAGGGGAAACTGGAGAGAAGGAACTCTAATCTCACGTTGGCGTCAATAGCCGATCACCTAAAGCAAGAAATCTTCTCTCAGGAAGGTAAGGGAACCCACATATCATCTAATTAAAGCAAGCAGCTGCACACAAGTTCAAAGGCGGGACAGGCTGACTCAGCCTGCTGTTCCTGGGCGGTCAGAGTGAGCATCAGCTAATGCGGCCTGGGGTGCCTTGGCTACAGGAACAGGCATCTAGCTGTAAGGGCCAGATGCATGAAAGGAGAAGGATGGGGGTGAGGGAGTCTCGTCATCCTTCATCTCTAAATTTATCTCCTATTCACACTTAACAGCACTCCCCATTCCCCGAAGCGGTTGTATGTCAGAGTCTTCCAAATACGTTCACTCAGAGTGGCCTCTGTGCCTCCATTCTTGCTGGGCAGGTCTTAAATCCGCTGCCTGAAGTCGTTATTGAATTCTTAAGTAGGAGAATGTGATAATGTTACATCGTCATCTTCTCCTCCTCCTCCTCCTCAACTATTCCAAGAAGCTCTGGCTGGCTTCATAGCCCCACTCCCCAACCCGTGAGCCCATGGCTTCCATGCTACCTGGCATACAATCCTCTGTATTCCATCAACATTTCTACTTGCTCAGAAATTGTTTCCGGGCAAGGCTTCACCCACCTGAATAAGAAAGTAAATGCCTCTGAAGGTAGAACTGCATCTTTGCCTCTTGAGTTTCCTCTCCTCGGCTCCTGGCTCTACACCACAAAGCAGAATGTTTTACAAACAGCCACATGGGAAGTGCGGCTGACCTACTTGACTAGCTAGAGGCCTGGGAAGCTGCTGACCACCGCTTGTCAGAGGCTTAAATTTGCTGATCACTACACTTTGTGCCATCTCTGCTCCATTTCTGACCCTCTAGTGCTCTCTTCCTTCTTCTCCCATAAGTCTGATTTTCAATTTAGTCATGCTGGATGTTTGTGGATAAGCCTCACCATTTAGTAAAGATGCTACATTAACCCAGGCAAATCTAAACTCAGAGCTGTGTGAACACTAGGCACTCAGCTGCCACACCAACAAGCTGGCAATGACCAGGAAGAGCAAATAATGATGTTCGATCTGTATGGGGAATGTTCAGGGGTGTCCTGAAGTCTCACGAGAGAGCTGAAGAGATGGAAACCAAGATGATTATTCCCATAGCAGGAAGACTAGTGCTCTGGCTGCCATCTTGCCTAAAGCACATCCCAAATGTCAATTGTACATGGAATAAATGCTAAGTGGTTTCCTGGCTAGATCAAAGATAAGTTATTTATTTATTTATTTATTTATTTATTTATTTATTTATTTTTGAGATGAAGTCTCACTGTACCGCCCAGGCTGGAGTGCAGTGGCATAATCTCAGCTTACTGCAACCTCTGCCTCCTGGGTTCAAGTGATTCGCCTGCCTCAGCCTCCCAAATAGCTGGGATTACAGGTGCTCACCCCCATGCCCGGCTAATTTTTTGTATCATTAGTAGAGACAGAATTTCAGTATGTTGGCCAGGCTGGTCTCGAACTCCTGACCTCAGGTGATCCACCTGCCTCAGCCTCCCAAAGTGCTGGGATTACAGGCGTCAGCCACTGTTCCTGCCAAGCATCTTTTTAAATTTTGGATTTTGAGGGAAATTGTAAGTTCCTCAATAGTATGAGGTAAATAAAACCAGGAAAAGGACAGGAAAAAAAATATTGAAGAAGTTAAAGTTTTAGGGACAAATTTCAGGATACAAGTTCAAGGGCTAGATAGGGAAACTTCAATACTCAAGTTGGAACTGGATTTGAATTGAATTTCAGTCACATTAAGTATAAACTACCACATACCACTTATGCCTAGGGTTGCAAAAATGCAACATGACTTCAAATGATATATCCTAAAAAAACACAATGTAGTGCTGCCACCCTGTTGACACTATGTTTCTGCATATAGCTTCTGCCTTTGTCTGTCTTAAATTCTGGACAATTCTCTAGTTGTCTGGCTGCTTTTTTGTTTTTGTTTGTGCTTCTCTGCCAGTCTACCTTACATGGCCATAACACAGAACTCAAGTCTATTTCTTATCATTTGATCTGTTTACTGAGTAGACATGGTAAATTGGTACCCATCATCCAGTCCAACCTCTTCCCCATAAATCTTTCTGTTATGCAAGATCTGGAAAATTAAGGATTAATATTCTAGGTTCCCTTGCAGCTAGGTATGAAGAGAGAAGTAGTATATTCTGCACTTTAACTATGTCCCCTGGCAACATGGCCAGGGAGGTGTTTAGTTATTCTGCAGCAATATCCTGTGTCTCTGCTTACTAGTCATGGAGAACCTATTTTGCTAGAGATCACAGCAGGACAGTGGCGGCCATGGAGGCCTTCAGATGGGGACAGTGTGGCTGTGGTTCTGAACCTGGCAGCTGTAGCTTCATCCTCCCAATTTGGTGGGGACTTCCAGATGACAGAAGAGACAGCAGCTATTTGAAGACCCAGATCTGCTGCATGGCTCTGAGGGCTGTTCCCAAAAGCACAACCTAGAGGTTTCTGTATATCTCCTGATGATTTCTGGAAGCATTTTAATGCCCTCAAAACAAATTCCTTTCTGCTTAAACCAGATGGGAGTGGATTCAGCTCTCCGCAACTGAAACTAGACTAACACATGGCCTTTGTTCATGTTTTTAAAAATAGATCAATATCTTCATTTAAAAAGAAAAAAGGACACAAACTAGAACCTGAAATATTTTCTTCCTAACTGGCTGATTGACCTGGGGTGAGGCAATTACTAATGTTTGTTGGGCCTCAGTTTTCTTATCTGTAAAACGAGAGGGTGAAATTTTATCTCCCAGGATTTTAACACACCTAATATTTGGTGATTTTTTTTTTTTTTTTTTAGACAGAGTTTCGTGTCACCCAGGCTGGAGTGCAGTGACACAATCTCAGCTCACTGCAACCTCCATCTCCTGGGTTCAAGCGTGCGTCAGCCTCCCAAGTGACTGGGACTACAGACACACACCACCATGCCCAGCTAATTTTTGTATTTTTTGGTAGAGATAGATATGTCTCTACCACTATGTTGGCCAGGCTGGTCTTGAACTCCTGACCTAAGGTGATCCGCTCACCTTGGTTTCGCAAAGTGCTGGGATTACAGGCGTGAGCCACTGCACCCGGCCATGTTTGGTAATTTTAAATCCAGATGCCCTTTACTTTCATAATTCTGAATTTATTTTTACAATCAATTAATCAATACAATTGATGCCTCTCAGTAGGGGGAAAAAAAAAACAAACCTGTCCTCATTCTCACTGGGGTGGTGGATTTCAAATCACATTCAGAAACACCAGATTGCCAGGTGAGAAAACTTCGTTTTCAACTGGAGCTGGACGTCTCCTTTGAAGAAACAGGTTCGCAGTGGTAGGAGTGCGTGAATAGGGGCAATGAACAGTACACCCTTTTACAGTTTCTTCTAGAAAGGGGAACACTACTGTTGGTTTCTGTATCATTTATATTTTTTACAGCGGAAAGTATTCATTGGTAATATTGTATAATAAAAGAAACAGAAAATAGGCGCAGCTTATTTTCAAATTTCTGTTCATCTGTAACTTTTTTCCTCCAAAAAAAGAAAATATATCAGTATGTTAACCATGAATATTTCTGTGTGGTGGGATCTCAGGTTTCATTTTATTTTTCCTACTTTTTGACATTTTCCAAATTTGCCACATTTGTAAACCCGAGCAGTAAAAGGACAGCAGGAATCTTCCTCATTCTCTCCCCTCTTCCCACATCTGTGGTGGTGGTTTCTTGGAACAGTTACACTGAAAGTTCTGATTCAGAGGAAAACTATTTCCATCTTCAAACTTGGATAAATGTTAACCAAATAAGATACACAGGTGGGTAGGTCAGTGTGTTGAAGATAAGTAGGTAAGTAAACAAATAAACCCGAAAGAGAGAGCTTTGCCAAACTACACTGAAGAGGGCTATTTAAAATAAGAAATTTAGTCCAAGTTGATCCAAGAAACCCCAATCTTTTCATAATTAAGCCTTCCCCTTCAGCACAAATAAAAATATTTACCATAAACACATCATTTTTACAAAAACAGTAATTTTTAAAAAATTAAGTTAATCTCTCAAACTTTTGGTGAGGTTAGAAAATAGTACCATTCTCCTTATGGGGGGGTGCCAATGTAAGATAAAAAAAATTTCTTAGGAGATTATATATAAGTATACATATTATAAATTTTTTGATATTGTAAAGGAGATTATATCTCATATATATACTCTTTTATATATTTTTAAATATATATTTATATGTAAAATCTCCTTGAAAATATCCATAGCCTTTAACCCCAAAATTCCACTTCTAGGTATACATACTAAGGAAGTGATCAGAGGTGTTGCTAAGGGGTTATGTACAAGGATATTCCACAATGTTACTTAAAATAATAATAATAAATCATTAACCAGCTAACTATTCAATAACAGGCTTTGGTCAAATACAGTATAATCATAAGTCACAACACCACATAGACAATAAAAACCACGCCATAAAAACAGTGAATGAGGAAAATATGATAAATTTATAAAGGCAGGTTAGCCAATGATTTGTGTGTGTACCTGTGTCTCTATATAATTTTTTGCCTTTTTTTTTTTTGCCATGAAAAAGGATAGAAAAAAATGTACCAAAATGTTCATAGCAGTTATCTCTGAATGGTAAATAGTGGGGTTGAGGGGATTTTTACTTAGTTCTTGCAGTTTTCCAAAATTTTCCCAAGTGTTTGTGATTGGAGGAGCATGGCAGAAGCAGTAATCAATGTTCTAAATAAACAAACTGCCCAAGTCTCTCCTTTCTGTAAATGTCCAAGTTGGAGTTAAAAACGCTTTTATCACAGACCAATCTCGTAATTTTACCCCATCAACTGGCTGAATGGAATAAACATTACATCCTTGCCGTGTTTTGTGGCTGGAGTGGTGTTTTATGCTGTTTTTTAATTAATTAATTTGAGTCACGAGCATTTGAGATGTGTCTATTTTACGGGGCTGAAATTTACATTTATCTCCTTTTTAAAAGCCCATTTAGCAAATTAACAAGAAAACAGCAACACTCAGGAAAGATACTGAGCCTACTGCATGCGTCATATATAAAATAGCGACTATATAATTGACCTTACAGGATTCTCCTGCGGATCAAATCAGATTGTCTTGTAAGGAACTCTGGAAAAAATAAAATGCTATATAAGTCACAGTGAAATATTAACATTATCATTTAAAGTCCAGCTGTTTGGTGACTTCAACACAGGGTTTCTTCACTCTAATGAGGCCATTCATGTCTGAGCACCAGGGATCTGTGCATCCTAACACTCAGTACAAAGCTGCGTGTGGCTGTGTTGTAGTGCAACTCACTGGGTAAAGGGTCTGTAACTTTTCCAGCATGATCCCTGGGCCCAGTCAGGTTAGAAACACAGCTCACAGAGGTCAAAACCATCACCTGGTGCTGAGGAATGTTATCTAGTCATCAAAGCAGATGTAGCAGGATCTCAACATAAAACCTCACAGAAACATCTTGTGGTCAACTGGCCGTCACTGAATATCCTAGGATTCTCATTCCAGTCTTAGGACTAACTCCTGATAACATCCCCGGACCTGGTCTCCGGGCAGAAAAGAACATGAGAGAGTAACAGAGGCCGTAGATGGGACAACAGCCTCGGGTCAAACACTGGAAGGCAAAAGGCCTTTTCCAAAGGACCCTTTCTTGCTACCGGGACTCTGTGATATTGCAAAACAGAATGGCATTTCTTCTATTTGGAAAGATACATGTAATCCTACTCTTTGCTGATTCACACTGTCCTTTTCCACAATCTAGCTGCATTTGTGAGGTTCTGCCTAAATGTTTAAGATACTTTGATTAAAAACGCAACAGCAGCAACAATCACAAGACCTTAGGCACCAAGGCAGGCCTGGGCAGGAAAGAACACACAGATTCCCCTTCACTAACCTCAGCTTTCACGGCTACCCAAACCAATGGCTTGAAATTAACTCACTCAGTTAATCATTCAAACTCATGGGCTAGGCAAGTTTGAATGTTTCAATGTTGGTTTACAATTAACCCAGCTGACAGTGTTTTAAGGTGTTTGATTTTTAATTAGTCTATTGATTTGCCAGTCTGGTTAACAATCCTTTATTCCTGTGCCCTTTATTTTGTCTTCTATTCTTGTTAAGAAATGAAGAGCGGAGGTTACTCTGGCTCTTTGCTCCTGGAAACCACTCCAAACTATGGCCCCCTTCCTTTCCCAGGGACACAGGATATGGAGTTAAGAACAGAAGGCATGAGGCCTGAACACCAGGATTCTTTGTGACCTTGGGCAAATTAAGGTAACCTCTCTGTGCCCCTGTTTCTTCATCTGTAAAATGGGATGACAGCTTTTACTCAGGAACAGCATGACCATTAAATGAGATGACTCACAAAAACCCTCAGATCAGCGCCTGGCACACATGTGGGCCCTGGGCCCGGGGCCCCTCTTTTCCCTTCCTTAGTGGTTCAGAAGCTTTATGAATTCTTAATCTGAACATGTCAGTATCTTCCTTTGCAAAACCAAGAGCAGCTGAGAAAGTGTGTGCCCCATGAAATACTTTCTAGGAACAAAACCAGAATGAATTATTCATCAACAGGAGGGTCCCTTTCCCTGGCGGATTTAGGCATTCCTATTAAATAAGGTCTGCCCAACCTGCTTTATTTCTAGGAGGACAAATAGGCTCAGAGACTCAAGACCTTTCCCAATGTCATGTTGTTTAGAATCCAAGGTCCCCCGAACTACAACTGGCTGCCCCTCTCGTTATGCTGTGTTCTCGCCCCTTTCCCCACTGTAGGTTGATCGATGGTGTAAAGAAGGAATGGCATGTGTCCAGTGACACCTGCTGCCGTTCTGACATAGCTGACAGGGTGGCATCACCCTGGCTTGCTGCAGGACAACTGTGATGTCACTCTCAACAAAAGAACCAAAAATGGTACAAAGAGCACCCTGTCATTCCCACCACCAGAGGTAAACAGTGCTACCAACCATCAGTGGAGCAAAGCACACTGGGAACTAGCTTCACCAGTAATCCACAAACCTCACCAAATGACTCTGAGACGCAGCCTATTTTGGAAATTCCCGGTAGAAAAAAATTCCATGGTGCGGCCAGGATGACCCTATTTCTGCCCCCGCCACCCACAGACAGGGGAGGAAAAGCTGACACACTGATATTTTATGCATGTTCTTCCTTCCTTCTAGAAAACTTTTTCCTTCCTTGTCTCTCTGGTAAACTTCTATTCATCCTTCAAAACCCAGGTAAGAAAGCCACTTGTCTTGAAAGCCTCCCCTGACAATCTCTCCAGCTCATTCACAACACTCACAAGCACCTGTGATCTACCCCTAGCGCTCTGCCTAACTTAGTACCTGGCATACAACTTCAACTTGCCACTCATCTGCCTATATTCTAATTCTGCAGTTCTGAAAATTTTTGGTGTCATGACACCTTTACCCTCTTAAAAAGTGAGGACCACCAAAGAGATTTATGTGTGTTATATCTGTCAACATATTAGAAATTAAGATTGAGGCTTTGGTCTGTTTTTTTTTTTTTTTTTTGGAGTCACAGTCTCACTGTGTCACCCAGGCTGGAGTACAGTGGTGAGATCTCTGCTCACTACAACCTCTGCCTCCTGGGTTCAAAGGTTCTCCTCCCTCAGTCTCTGGAGTAGCTGGGATTACAGGCACCCACCACCATGACCAGCTAATTTTTGTATTTTTAGTAGAGATGGGGTTTTGCCATTTTGGCCAGGCTGCTCTCAAACTCCTGACCTCAAGCAATCCGCCCACCTCAGCCTCCCAAAGTGCTGGGATTACAGGCATGAGCCACTGCGCCTGGCCAAAATTGAGACATTTTTAAACACAGAAATACACATACTCCATTAGCCATCAGAACTATGATGTTAACAGAGGTCATGTAGCCTATGAAAAATTCCACTGTATATTCATAAAAGGATGAGAATGAAAAACACAAAGTCTTAAAATTATTATTCAAGAAACTTCATCACAGACTCTTTGAAAGGTTATCAGGAATGCCCAGGGGTCCCAAACCCCAATTTGGGTACCACTGTTCTAGTTCATTCATTTAGCTGCTTGAGGACAGGGTCTTTATCTTACATATGTCTGTGAACTGCTTTTGATAACCACCTAAGACCCAGACACCCTACAAAACCACCTGTGGCTCCCCATCACTGGAGGAGAACTTGCGGCCCCCTCCGTCTCCTACCCAGGCCTCCAGGATACCACACAGCCGTAAGAGGGATGACCTGGTGGAGGCATGGTACCACTACACACAGGCCTACACAATGGCAGCTCCAACCCTCTCTGCTGGAGTGAAGCATCCCTGCAGATAAGCTTCAACTCGGGGGATGAGCACTCGTGACATTTATTTATAAAATGCTTCTCCCTGGAGCATTAAGCGTACCTTGCAGGTAGGGATTTAAGATGCTCTAATTTTCTTTCCACATCCCCCTTAACAAGCCTCCAGGGAGGGGCCCAGGAGCTCGGGCTCGGTCTGCTGTTCCTAAGCTACAGGAAAAGCCTGAGGCAGCTTTGAGGAAAGGGACTGTTCCGGCCCAATGGGGCAGGCCATGGAAGCAAAGGCCTCTCCAAGGCCCAAGACTCTTCCTGAGTCCTCAGCCAAGACAACAATATCACAAGGACCAACTGTATGTTAACTGCTCACAACATATACCTCATTCAGTTCAGCTGAGATCCCTTCAGAAGGGAAGCGATGGGAGACACTCCAGACCTCCCCCATCCACTGAGTTAATATTCCACTTGTATCTCCTGATACAACTTAAAATTTGAAGAAAAAAAAAATTTAATCACAATTCAGAAAAACACACCCACGCATCTTGTTCACCAAGCGTGAAGCCATTCCCCTCAGCGTAGCTTCGTCTGTGCTCTCCAACAGATAGTGGAGGAGAAGGAAATGTCATTTTCAGACCAAAATGCTGCCTCATTCTTCCCCTTCAGGGCCCCTACCTGGGTGTGTGTTTGCAAGTCTAATTTAGATATCACTATTTGAATACACTTTCGAGCTTGGAAAACAAGCCAATAGTTCAGAGGAGCCAAGGCAAACTCAATCTGACAGCCACAGCCCTGACGGCTGCCAAGTCTGATTGACTAGTTGGATATATTTAGATAGGAGAGAGGAGGGGGATCAAACACTGTTGTGCCTCTGAACTCAAGAATACTGTGTTGGTAACGACAGACTAGCAAATAAACAGCCAACAGCCATTCAGCCACATCATCTGGTATCCCAGGCACAGGATCCTCGCCTCCGTAAATTACGTGCAATTTCAAAAGCCACCCACGCTATCGCAAAAATAAATAAATTAATTAAATAAAAGGCAATTAGAAAGGGTTCTGCGGCGGCATTCCCCACAGTTACTCGTTAGAAATAAACAAACAAATAAGTAAATATGATCTGTCCCTTGGCTGTCCCCACCTCCTTGCTCCTCCCCTTTGTTTTCCTGTTCCAGGACAACCCGTAGGCAGCAAAGACAAGGCCAAGGGTGCCCAGTGAGGTCCTGCGCCCTGGCTGCTGCTTTTGCAAAGGTTCTGTTGTAAAGTTGGCCCTCTCCACCTCTAACTACCATATGTGTAAAAATAAAAAGTTAGGGGTTGTCTCTCATTTCTTCTTTCCTTCACGGGGTGGAAATTTAAGAGCAGCATGAGGTCAGAGTTATGAATTACAGAATGTGACTCCAAGTCTCCAAGTCATTCAAACATGTGATCCCTTCAGGGGAGGGAAGAGGCGTGAGAAGGGCCCAGGCTGGGGGAGACAGATACTCTCCAGCACAGAAACCCACCCAACCAGTGGTCTCCGACCTGGGGCCAGCAGATTTACCTTCAGTCCACCTCAACTTCCCCAACTGAAAAGTTGGGATAATAATAGCGAATGCTGGGCATGGTGGCTCATGCTTGCAATCCCAGCACTTTGGGAGGCCTAAATGGGTGGGACTGCTTGAGCTCAGGAGCTCAAGACTAGCCTGGGCAACATGGCAAGACCCTGTCTCTACTAAAAATACAAGAAAATAGCCTGGCTTGGTACACACCAGTGGTCTCAGCTATTTGGGAGGTTGAGGTGGGAGGATCCCTTGATTCCAGAGAGGCAGAGGTTGCAGTGAGTCGATATCACACCCACTGCATCCAGCCTGGGTGACAGAGTGAGACTCTGTCTCAAAAAAAATAGTCAACATTGGGAAGATTCATTTACTGAGACTCTACTGTGTGCCACAATCTGTAGAAGATATGGAGATACATCTAGGAATAAAATTAAGGGTTAGACAAGATGGGCTGTATAAGGCTTTGAACAGCACCAGGAATACTGTCCAGTAAGTGCACAACACGTGGAAGCTCATCTCCCAGGACAACATCCTCTGTTTGCTCATTGCCAGCCTTTCTCACACTATCTCCTCCCCGACACGGCCTTCTATTGGGTCTTCTGGTACACTAAGCCGTAAGCTCACTAACCCCTCTACCAAGAAGGCTCCTCCCATCCCTCCTGATGCTAAGTCATTTCTCAGAGAAACCCTCCTAATGTCTCCCAGTAGACACTTCCAGGTCACCCTCTACCCTGTCTCCAGAACACGCATCCCAAGCTGTACTGATACAGCTACTCATAGGATCAGTGCAGTATCTGTTCCCCACACTTTCCTGTGAGCTCCACGCAGGCAGGAATAGCGTCTTCCTTCACCACTGAACTTCCCCTTAGCATTTAGAAAAGCTAAGGTACCTAATGCATACTCGTTGGTGGAACAAACGAATGAATGAAATAACCATTTAAAGTAGGTAGCCCAGATGTGCTCAACGGCCTCTCCTCCGGCTTTAGAAACATCAGTGTTTCACAGAACTAGTCCCAAAGCAAGGCATATAAAAAACCACTGTGCCTCAGTTTTGTCATCTGCAAAATGAAGTTCTGGTAAACACTCAAGATCTTCAGGTTTTCTTTCAAATGAAATCTCAACACAGGATACATCTCTGCACATGACTGGATGTTTGGAGATAGCAAATATTTTCTTACGAAATAAAAGTAAGTTAGCTGGGTATCTACTATTAACAGACAGGAAGCAAGGTCTGAAAAACAGAGGTTTTTGTTCAGTGTGGTTTTTATTTTTTTAAAGAATAAATAAATTGAGACTTTTGTTTTGGGCAAAATTCCTGTGCCATGGAGGAAGAAAGCCAGCAATGTTAAAAAGGAAAAAGACAAAAAAAAAAACAAAAAACGAATAAATAAATAACCCAGCCATCTCTGAGCAACACATCCGGGTTAGCAGAGCAGAAAAGGACACACAGGCCCAAAGAAATCCTATTGTTTCTGTTTTTAGGACAAGACTCAATCCCAAAAGGGAGCTTGGGATCACAGGAAAAGGAGCCGGAGGTCTTTTCCACCAAACATTCAGGGCCCAACCCTAGGCTTCCAGAATGTCATCTAGGGGAGTTGCGTTGCTTTCTTCTTGCAGCGATGCCCGAGCTGGAGAGGGGAAAGGGGGCGTCCTGGAGGTGACGGTTATTGTACGGGTGGGAAACGGGCTTAAACACAAGCCCATTAGAGAAGCAGAGCCTTAATTTATCAATTAGACACCATCTGTGGATTGTGTTCCTTGAAATAATTGTTGAATTTGACAATGCATTGCAGCTTTACAAAGTTTCTGCCATCCTTGATGCCGTTTAATTAAATTTCTGCACTTAACTTTGATTGCACTGAAAGCACTGATGCCTTCCACAGATTGAGTTCCTCGGCCACCTGCTGTGTTGGAGCCAAGCGCATTTCCAGAGCAGGGGGAAAAATATGTATTTTATTTTATTCGAAGCCTTGTCTTTTCTCAGCCTTCACCCACAGGGAATGAAAACTTCTGCTGCACAGGAGGGACCGTGTCTCCAAACCCAGCCAGCCGAGCCTTCCAGCCCCTCGCCATCTACATGAGGTCTTTCTGTTCTTGTACTGTGTCTCCCAGAGAGGACTAACAAAACAGAATCCCAGACGGTTACCAAACGCAGAGGAGTGGCTTAAAATAGAACACAACAATTATCACATAAAGCAACCAAGAACACAGGTTTCAGGTGGAAGCTGCTTCTAGGCCTGAAATCCCCACCTAGAAGGAAAACGCGGGCCAGCACGGGGATGGAGCCCTGTCACCGGGAAGTGGCCTGGGACCTGAGGACCACATTAGCTGGCTAATATTGACAGACCAGCCTGGGCAGTACTATATTTTCGAAGGACATCTAGAGGGCAGTTCTCACCTGTCTGGCTTATGAGAGACATTAACCCCACCCACATAAGACTTCCCATCAGCCTTCATTTATCGTGTTTTTTGTTGATGTTGCTGCTGTTGTTGTTTGAGACAGAATCTCACTCTGCCGCCCGGGCTGGAGTGTAGTGGTGCCAATTAGGCTCACTACAACCTCTGTCTCCCAGGCTCAAACAATTTTCATCCTCAGCCTCCTGAGTAGCTGGGATCACAGGTGTGCGCCACCACACCCAGCTAATTCCTGTACTTTTTAGTAGAGACAAGGTTTCTCCACGTTGGCCACGCTGACTCCTGACCTCAAGTGATCTGCCCACCTCAGCCTCCCAAAGGGCTGGGATTACAGACGTGAGCCACCATGCCCAGCCCATCATGTTTTTACAGTGGTAAAATAGCCATAACATAAAATCGCCACTCACAGAGCTCTTTATTTTTTGTCATAGAGCTCCCCACCCCCTTGTGACCTCACTAATAAATAAAGGTGCTGAGTGATGTCATGAGGGGTGGGGAGCTGTATGGATGTGACTGCTCTAGGAACCTCATATAGAAGGACCCATAATCTCCTTTTGTAACAGGCTGATTTCACTTAGCACGTCTTCAAGGTCCATCACGCTGTAGCATCTATCAGAACTGCCTGCCTTTTTAAGGCTGATACTATTTAATTATATGTCTATCGCATTTTGTTTATCCATTCATGTGTCAATGGACATTTGGGTTGTTTCTACCTTTTGGCTGTTGTGAGTAATGCTGCAATGTATGTGGGTATACACATGTCTGTTCAAGTCCCTGCCTTCAAATCTCTCACGTATATAACCAGAAGTAGAACTGCTGACCGTACAGTAAATCTATGTTTAATTTTTTAAGGAACTGCCACAGTGCTTTGCACAGTGGCTACACCATTTCACATTCCCATCAGCAACACATAAGGGTTCCAAGAGCCTTCATTTTTAAATGGAAACTTTATCATCATAATTCATGCACTTGGGTTGAACATCGCATCTCCTGACTCTTTTTTCATACAAATATTCTGAGTGGCATTATATGAAGACAAGCACTTTAGCATGGATTTTTTTTTTTCAAGTAGAAAATATCAGAGGGGTGGCATGTAAAGAAAGAAAAGAATAGGGGATGGCACAGCTCACAGACATAAAGAATAAATCTGGCACTTTTTTTCCCCCCAGAACCACATGGCTCTTCCAACTCAAAGCCTCAAGTTCAAAAGATTTATGGACTAAAACTTCAGAACTATAAAATAAAATTGTTAGAAAATGCTGTTGCAACAGTCAATGGATCATTACAACAGCCACTTAGCAAGCCATAAACTCACTGGGCAAACAGAATTGGGTCAGATAATTAATTTCCACAATGGGAGGGTAACCAGAGACAAGTTACTTCACCATCTCTCCCTTTTCTGATCATCTGGTGAGCTTCCATTGCAGGACAGCCACAGGACCCTCCGTTTAGGGAAAGAAGACTGCAGTTCCCTCAAATATAAGCAAAGACAAGATTTCCCATATCCAACACTATTACTGAACAAAATGGAAGCGCAAATAGAAATATACGCTTAATTTAAATGTCTGAGCCCAGCTCTGTTTCTACAAACTGCAATTTGGTGTTCCACATTCATTCTCTGGCCATTGAAAGCCAACCTCGTTTTGTTTACTGGGCTCCATGCAGTTCCACGAGCCATTCACACACTTCTCAGTTCCAGAAGGAAACGTCAAGATCACAGGCCAACAAGGTAGACCTCTTCCTAATAGCCAATTATCCCAATCCCAGAGATAAATTCTGGCTTTTCCAGGAGATCTCAGTTTTATATATTTTCTAGATTTTGACCAAGATAATTTGTAGAAATGTGTAAGAAAATGGAATTCCATTGTTCTATCTTTGTAAGCCTGACCATACACATATATAAAATGATCCAGGACAGGGCTCTTATGTTAGGGCATGTGCTCCAATTTTGGGTTCGGAAAGTACAGTCGATCCTTGAACAACACAAGTGTAAACAATGTGGGTCCACTTATATGTGGATTTTCTTCCACCTCTGCACGCCTGAGACATCAAAACCATCCCTCTTCTTCCTCATCAGCCTACTCAATGTGAAGAAAACAAGTTCAAAGTCCTTTATGATGATCCACTTCCACTTAAAGAATAGTACATATATTTTCTCTTCTTTATGATTTTCCTCTTTTTTTTTCTGAGATAGGGTCTTGCTCTGTCACCCAGGCTAGAGTGCAGTGGCATGATCTTGACTCAATGTAACCTCTGCATCCTGGGTTCAAGTCATCCTCCCACCTCAGTCTCCTGAGTAGCTGGAACTACAGGCATGAGCCACCATGCCCAGCTAATTTTTTAATTATTATTATTATTTTTAGAGACAGGGTTTTACCATGTTATCCAGGCTGGTCTCCAACTTCTGAGCTCAGTCCATCTGCCCGCCTTGGCCTCCCAAAGTACTGGGTTTACAAGCATGAGCGACTGCGTGCAGTCATGATTTTCTTAATAACATTTTCTTTTCTCTAGCTTACTTTTCATAAAAATGCAGTACATAATACATATATAAAGCATGTGTTAATCAACTGTTGATGTTATCAGTAGGCGCTAGCTGATGATAGGCTAAGTAGTTACATTTTGGGGTAGTCAAAAGTTATACTCAGATTTTCAACCGCGCAGGGGGGCCCTAACCCTTGAGTTGTTCACGGGTCAACTATGTATTAACTGTGCACAACATACACCCCTTTCAGTTCAGCTAGGATCCCTTCAGAAAGGAAGCAGATGGGAGATACTCCTGACCTCCCCATATTCTGAGTTAATATTCCACTTGTTACAATCCATAGCAAATTTTATGGACAAGTTATAACCGTTAGAATTAAGCAGTTCACATAGAAATCTGCATCTTCACCTTAACCGTGTGGCACCTACGCATCCCATAATTAGCCTCTGCTGAATGAATATTAAGTTGTACAGAGGTACAAAGGGTCAATTATATCACCAAATGAAGAAAAGAGAAGACACTTGTCTTGGCCTCTGGTTCTGTCTTAAATTAACTTTTAATATTGAACAAAATGTTATATTCACTCTTCCCATATTCTAAAAATTTCTCTTCTGTGGAAGCAATAAGATATTTTTAAAATTTAATAGAACTCAGAAACTGTAGCAGAATCACTCCATGGGCATAAAGCCTAGTTCTAACATTTTCTCTTCATGGGTTCACACGAACATTCAGAAACAGTGCCCACCTCAGTGCTACCAGATTAAACGAGTTGAGATGCTGTGGTCCTCACGGGCCAGGAGAGCATCTGGGGACAAGAGACAAGTCAGCTGTACAGCTAAAAGTAGAACTTGGAGCCCTTGGACAGCCCCAACGAAGCCAAAACCCTACTCAGCAGGGGAGAGCCCCTAAACCAACGGCTGAGTAGCCTCTCCTAGAGATCAGAGGCTCGGAGAAGTTAGGAAAAGGCAAAACTGTTCAAGAGGAAAAGTTTCACCTATTATACCCTTGGGCCTCAAGCCCTTTGTGAAGTGAGGCAGGGTATAAAATCCACCAATATACAAATTAAACACACAAACACGAGCATGTGGCAGCAGCCCAGCTCCTTCCTTAAATCCTAAAACTGCAGTTTAAGGAAGACCCAGGCTTGCTCCAAGTGGCTGCAGACATCTGACTTCTGACGCCCCCATCATAACAAAACATGGGTGCAACCCCCAGTGCTTCCTCGCCTGCTCTGGGCAGCCACTCCCTCACCACGCGTGAAGGCACAGAGCTTTCTGGAAGACAGGGTCTACGGCACTTCTCTGGTGCCAAACCCTGGGATACCTGAGGATTTCCTAAGAGATGAGATGGAGGGCCAGGCTCCCTGAGTTGCCTATGAAGAGTTTCCCAGAGTACCCCACGTCACAAATAAAGATGCTGAGTGACATCACGAGGAGTGGGGAGCTCAGTATAGTGGGTGACAGGCTAAGGCAGCAAATAGGAGAATACTCATAAAGAAATTTAAAACTATATTCATTGCAAAAGAAAGCAGAGTAAGCTGACCCCCATAAAGGAAATGGTCGTGGGGTCACCAAGGGCTCAACTGGGGTTCAGCCAGGGCCTCAACAATTGGGATTTCCCAAAGGGAAGCAGAAATGCCTGCTGTAGCTGCCAGGACCCTACAGCTTGGGGTGTCATCACTTGACCTCAGCCACTGGATGGCAGGTGCAATTCCCCTACCCATGACTGGGCACAAACTTTGCCATCAAGCACTAATAATGCCACTACCAGCTTTTATTGAGGACTCACCCACACAGCCTTGGCAGGGAGGCAGTACTGGGACATCCATTTTACGGATGAAGAAACTGAGGCTCAGGTAGGTAAGTCTGCCCCCCAGATTTACAGAAATTGGTAACTGGACTTGGAGCCTTTGTCTTTCTGACTTTAAGACCCATGCTCTTAAGCATCAATCACCCTATTCTATCTCCCTTGTAGCCGAATTCAATAATAAGATTTAAATGCCCACATTGAGTTGGAACAAAGATACGCCACCATGAGACCCAGACAGCTTGATGGGCTGGCTCTCAGCAGAGATGTGCCCCACTCCTCCACCCCAGGCAGTGGGACCTAAGGGATTTGGGGAATCGGAGCATGTGGATAAGATGCAGGGTCATTCCTCCAGGAATGGCTGGAGAAAGGAAGAGGCAGCTGCCACTGGGATGGCAGGACCACCTGTTCACCTGCTCTGCTGAACAGTTCCCATTCTCCCACCTAGGTTCTGACCAACAATGGCATCAAGAGACTTTTGTGGGTGAACAGAGTTGCCCTCTATAAAACCAATCGCAAAACCCTCAAAAGGGCCCTAGCAACGTATCATCTTTGATTTCACCTACAATCTTCTTGATCATATTTACATTTCAACATGTACAACACTTTAGGTACAGATTCTTCTATAAAACTGTTAGAAGTGCAATGAAAATCAGCACTTCTTTTATTTGTCCTAAAATTATTTTCCTCAAACCATGTACTTACGGTTTTCATGGAATTTGTGTGACCTTCCGTCTTTTAACCTCACTGGGCCATGTCATTTGCACAATGAAAGCTTTGATCTAACAAATCTCCAAAGCCCCCTTCAAACGCTAATGATTAGGATCCCACATCCCATATTCACCTTTCCAATATATCACTTTCATACTCAACTCTCTCCAATCTCACTTTTCCAAAAGATCCTGGTACTAGTGATGACTTTCTAGGACGACCATTAGTCCATAAAATGCCTTTGCGTGAATCAGAAAAAGATGCTTCCTTCCTTCAAATGGACACAGCCTGGCCTCAGAGCCTTGAGTCATTCCAGGTGTTACCTGGCAAGTCCTTAACCTTAAACATCATTGCAATCTTCAGAAGAGTCAACTTCAGCCCATGACTGCAACCACCCAGGAGAAAAAATGCCTGAAGGAGTCATTCTGGTTTTACAGGTACAAATGCTGTCCATAAACACACACACACACACACACACACACACAACCCACAAAGATCTTTCTCTTCTTCCCTCTGCCCTCAATTTTTCACCGATGCTTTTCTTTAGGGGAAAATAGTTGCCAAGGTCTATAACTGCAAGCTTTGCAACTCCCCGTGGGAGCCAAGCCTGCCAAGTGTGGTACTTCAAATAGCAGCCCCCAAAGCTGTGGGGTTCACTGAGTATCATTCAAGACAGAAGCAGGAAAGCATGTGGGTGACCACAAGACCTCAGAAAGGAGATGGGGCTGTACAGAGATCCTGGCTGGATGATCAAGTCACTAAGGTCAAAGGTAAGGGCAAACAAAGACTCAGTCAAGAGAAACAACAGAGCACCTTCAGCTCATCAAAAAAAAAAAAAAAAAAAAAAGATTAATGTATTAATCGGAACAGTAAGCATTTCTCCCTTGAGTATTTTCTCTTCCTATTTACTGATCAAATCTTTGTGAATGAAAGCACAATCCTCTTACTGGATCAAGAAAGACACATACACAAAAGCCCCTCAACTGAAAAATCAAGTCAGGCAGGTCATGATTTCACCTTTATGTGAACAGGATGCAGCCACAAAGGCCTGGATAGGGAGCCGGTGGCGCAGCTCCCACCGGCGTCATCGTTAATAAGTAAGCAGCAGCGGCCTGTGCAAAGCTCTCCTCGCCCTGGCAAGCACACTGACCAGGGCTGAGCAGGCATGACCCAGCAGTGCCAAGAAAGCACAAGGTCTGGGGCAGAGCAGGAGGGAGGGGAGGTGTCTGTGTGCTGCCGAAGGAAGCTCGAGTGGCTGGATCCAGCTCTGAAGGCCAGAAGCTCTAAGCAGCCCCTTCTACACCACACCACCCACTTCCTAATGTTGTTTTTTCCCAACGGCGGTAGACCCTGACTCTGGGTGGCCTCGGGGGTCCTGGAGCGTAAGACCTTGCAGAAGCTGTCACTCGGGAGACCAGAAGTTCAGAAGTAGGAGTTGCAGCCACCTGGGTCTGCGGTTCTTGGCTGCCCCGAGAGGCAGTTCCTCTGCCTGGGGAGAAAGCAGGGTCTTTGTGGCAGTGAACAAGGCTGTCCTCAAGGAGAAACGGGGCCACAGCTGCTTTGTTTACTCAGGAAGGCCTGAATCATTAGGGAGAGAGCAAGCTCTCGAGCACACAAGAGGAGAACAAATCAGCCCCGAGAACCGGGGAAGGGTCTACTGAATGGGCCCTGGGCAGCTGGCCGGGGAGGTGCAATGCTAACTGGTCCAAAATAACCACGCCAATTTGCACACGAATAAGCAAACACAAAACCCCAAAGCGAGGACATTCAAAACCGAAAGCAGCTGCTAATCACCTGTTTTAATTTTTTTTTTCTTAAATTAGCTGCAACTAAGAATTTTCAAACTCTCAAGTACAATACACAGCTTAACATTTTCATACACCTGTAAAACCAGTAAGTTAAATCCCATTACAAAAGACTCCAACTTATAAAGGAGCAGTTCAAATACAGTTCTTATCAAATATAAACAATGGAAAATGATTTAGGCCTAAAACATCAGTCACTGGAAATTAACATTTGAAAAAAATTTTTTTACATAGAAACCATCTGTGTATTGAGATGGTGCACTCTGCTACACCACAGGCCTAATTAGGAAACTAGGAACCAAGGCGTTTCAGAGCAATACATTAAGTTTTGTGTGTTTTCTTCTTTGGGGGAGGGGGGATCTTGCTGAAATCTTATCAATACAGTGTTGTCCTTTCTTCTCTGTAAATCTATAATGATGTCTATGTCGAATTGCTAGGAGTGCTTTTGGCTGACAGACAAAACACAACTTGTCTTAATCTGGGGTGGTTCTCCCTGCTGACGTCCCCACCCAAGGATAATCTGCTTAAGAGTCCAACCAGGGCATCAAAGTTATCAAGAAGATAAAAATGAAGAAACATGCCCGCCAAAAAAGAAGTTATGCAAAGAGGGGAGATCTGGTATGTGTGGGTAGAAAGGTCCAGAATTAAATAGAACACCTTTCTTTCCCCGTCACTCTCTTTCCTAAGCAAAAGATGAAAAAAGACTGGCCGAGCGTGGTGGCTCAAGCCTGTAATCCCAGCACTTTGGGAGGCCGAGGCAGGCAGATCGCCTGAGATCAGAAGTTCGAGACCAGCCTGGCCAACATGACGAAAACCCATCTCCACTAAAAATAGAAAAAAATTAGCTGGGCATGGGGGCGGGCGCCTGTAATCTCAGCTACTTGGGAGGCTGAGGCAGGGAGAATTGCTTGAACCCAAGAGGCAGAGGTTGCAGGGAGCTGAAATTGTGCCATTGCACTCCAGCCTGGGCAACAGAGTCAGACTCTGTGTCAAAAAAAAAAAGAGATCAATTAATGGCTGTCATCTAAATGCCACTTTACATCTTCCAAAGTACTTGGTGGATATCTTAGTTGATGCACCCAGCAACTCAGTGACATAAAAATAAGGAAACTAAGTCCCAGAAAGGTTAAGTGACACATCCAGGGTCACAGAGCAAGTTATTAAGAGGCGAGTCAGAGTCTGGAACCCGCCAGGCCCTGCCTGCCCCATGGCCTCTCAAAATAGCATTGCCAGAACAAGGAAGGGGTCTGGCCCAGCCCTCAGAGCAAAAGAATCATGTGGTCACGATCAATGGTAACCACGAAAATCAGCATGTGATTGTAATTCTTCAGGAGCCTGTGTTTTGAGGGTAAAGACACCGGTTCCACTTGAGGTTTGGCATGCATCCCTAACAGAAAGGCCTGAGGCAGAAAAGGAAGAGAAAAATAAGGAAGACCAAAGAGGACAGACCAAAGCTGGACATACACTGTTCTGTCTGTTCAGCACCCCTGTCTTCAGGGAACCTACCCACTTCCAAGGGACTATCCATCACAGACTGGTCTAAGGGCTGAACCTGTGACCTGAGCAAGGTCAATCAGGGAACTTCCCTGACAGTGATATGCAGATGCTGAAAGAAAGCAGTACTGTTTCCATGGGAGCTGCCAAGCTCCTATGTGCATCCAGGATCCTGACGGCTACTTCTCCAACTCATGGAAAACATTTATGTGTAAAAGGAGTGAATGAGGCCAACCCACAGAGAAAAGGAGAGAGGAGAGATGAGGGACAGAGAGAGCCATGGTGACATCATTGGAGCCCTGCAACCAGCTGTGACAAAACTAGGAAAACTCCTGGACTTTACAGTTATGTGGGCCAAGGTAGTCTTCTTTCTCCTTGGGCTCCTTTGAGTTGGGTCATTTGAAACCAAAAGGATCCTGACTTATGACACAGAAGACAAACTTAAAAATATGCTGGTCACAGACTCCACATTTGTCAGACTATCTTTATTTTCAACACTCGGTTTTGTGGCCCCATAAAACCACTTCCACTCTTGCCTTCTAGAGTCTATACTCTGCCCAGCAGCTAGAGAGATCTTCTCCAACAGTTAATCATACTGCCTCATTCTCGGGCTGTTCGAATCCTTCCAATAATATCCCATCGCAAGCTCCTTTGTATTAATACAAGCTCCCAGGCTCCTTGTATCTGGCCCCTGCCTCCCTCCTCAAACTCCTCTCCCACTCGCCTTCCTCATCGCACCCTCTCTGCTCTCACCTGCACTTACTGGAGGTTCACAATCATCAGGCTTGCTCCTGTCTCAAGACGTTGCCTCTGCTGCTGCCTCACCTAAAGTTCTGGCGACCATTCCCTCCCTTAGTTCGGATCTCTATGCAAATATCACCTCCCAGAGAGACATCCCTGAAACACCCCTCCCCCACCTGGAATCAAATTTTATATTTACTTATCATCTCTCTTAGAAAGTAAGCTCTCCCAGGGCACCGACCTTGACCATCCTGCTCACTTCTGTATCTCTACCGCCTGGCCTCTCTACCACTATTTATTAAATACACAAAATTCCAGTGCTGTGGCATTCAAATACCTTCCCAGCCATTCAAAGAGCAACATGGGGTCCTGGGCCATACCACGTCCTTACGCTTTCCACACCAAAACTAACATCACCAGAGTTATGCTATTGACCAGGGGTTGGCAAACTATGGCATGCAATCCACATCAGGTCTGCCATCTGTTTTTCTCTTACCTGCGAACATCTATAACTGACTTGATAATAGAAAACAATAACTTTGAACTCCAGTTCAGTAAAATGTTATGCTCCCGCAAAACAATATCCATTCTTCTCATTGCAAATGTGTATTTTAAAAAACTGTACTCAATAATTGTCATTATATTTTGAATTTCATCAGTAAAAATCCTCCGTAAATTTGTTTTCTCTCTTGTTATGTTAAATACCTACACAAAATCCTCAATATTGCATCCTGACCCCCGAAAGCCTAAAATATTTACTATCTGGACCCTTTACACACATAAAAAAAAAAAACGAGTTTGCTGATCCCCATGACAGACTTACTGCTCATGTGTGGGGGAAAAGGAGACTTAATAGGTCAGTCCAACTCCTGCACCATCCAGGACCAAAATTTTCAATTACTCTTAATGTTCTGAGACCCAAGGAAAAAATAATAATCAGACAAAATCTTCAATCTACTGGAAGTTCTTAAATTCAATGACCCTCCAGAGGAAATAGACACTTTGACTCAGCAAATGCTCCTATAGGAGAAATGGCATCACTGCTACCACCTACATCTCCATCAACTACTCCCTAAATAACAAAGGAAATAAGAGTCTATGATTTCCCTTAGAATATCTTAAGTAAATGTCTTAGGAGCTCCTCCACTATCTGTTCCTAAATGAACCATGTCTGCCTTTAGCCGTGTGTCCCCCCTGGCACACAAGTCCTTAGTACAACACCAAGAAAACCCAAGGAGTCACATCGAATCAATCAAGCCTCCATCCAATGTGGAAGTCACAGCCATGGCTGCTCTACGCCTAACCACAGTTGGTCCAAGGAAGACTTAAACAGGAGCAATGGACCCAAGTGAAAACCCACTCCCATTCGGTCAGTACAACTCCAATAATGGTCTGGGGATACACAGGAGGCCAGGCTCTACTTGAGTTGCTAGAATACCAAAGGAATGAAAAGTGTCCTTCTCCGGAGGAGAGCACATTTTCGGGAGCTATCTGGGGAAAGATGGGCCAGTGAACTGTTGATATTCAGATCATCATTAAATGACTCAACTTTCCAGAAATAAAAGGCGTCACAGTGGGAAATTCTCCATCTTGACTTTTTTAAAGCTGCAGAGCGAAGAACCAATTAATTTTTAAACATTTCTTTAAAATTACAAGAGTCACCCTCACCCAGTCCAGTCATTACTAATTTCCTGCTCTCCACACCCTGATCCTTAACACCACCGCCCTGTGAAATTGCTAGTGCCCAGCAGGGCTGAAACAGCAGAGGAGGAGGCTAGGAGGAGCCCTTCTGGCCAAGGCAAACTCAAAGCCAGAGGCATTCCATCCAAGTTAAATCCGCATGGATCAAGAAGAGACCAAGAAGCTTGAACACAAGAAACTGGCTCCTTCAAGACCGCAAACCATGTCTAGGCACAGCCTTTTAAAGTGACAATTATTCAGGAATTGGCTGACATTTATTCCCCTGACCCTACCCTTTATCTTTCTTCCAGGGTCCCTCAATACCTCCTCCTAAAATCACAGACCTTTGTGAGCAAGGAAGAGCAAGAAGAAACACAGAGCGGCTCAGTGTGTGAGTCCGAACAAATCTGTTCCCATTTAGGAAACAGGGTTCCACCCTCTTTCACCTGGGAGCTCCTCTTCATCTGCTTCCCTTCTCTTTTCCACCAAGGTCTTAGAGTCCTATTTCCTCCCCTACTTCCTTTCTAAAATAAAAGGAACAAACATAGAGTCCTCTATTCAGACATCTAAGTTCCAGAAATCAAAAGAATAAATAGGAAGGGCGGCCACAGATTTCTCTACTTGGGAAAAATACCAAAATGGTCCTAGGTCCCAAAACAGAGATGGTAACCCAAGACTTCACACTGGTGAACCTCAGAGTAGACCATTAAAGAAGAAACCATCCAGGTCCACGACTTAACATCCAGATTCATTTACGTGACATATACTTGTTGAGTGCCTACTACGTGCAGACACTGTGCTGGAAGTCAACAGCAAACCAAAGAGATAGGAAAGGCCGACTTTCCTGGGACTTATATCCAGTATCTCCAGTACCTCCAGTACCTTATGAATATGAAAAGGAACCAAAGAATGAGAAGCTGACCTGCCTCATACCTTCCTGTCAGTGTTTCTTCACACAATGTATGTTCTCATTCATTCACTGTCTCACTCATCTATCCAACCATTCATTCCATCAAGTATACACTGAACACAAACTTGTGTGTGTGTGTGGTTTTTTGGGGGTTTTTTGTTGGTGTTTGTTTGTTTTGTGTGTGCACGTGTGACACAGTCTCATTCTGTTGTCAAGGCTGGAGTGCAGTGGCGTGATCTCGGCTCATTGCAACCTCTGCCTCCTGGGTTCAAGCGCTTCTCCTTCCTCAGCCTCCCGACTAGCTGGGATTACAGGCATATGCCACCACGCCCAGCTAATTTTTATATTTTTAGTAGAGATGAGGTTTCACCATGTTGACCAGGCTGGTTTCAAACTCCTGACCTCAGAAGATCCACCCACCTAGGCCTCCCAAAGTGCTGGGATTATAGGCGTGAGCCACTGTACCCAGCCATACACACAAACTTTGAATCAGGCATTGACCTAGGTAGGTGGGGGCTTCAGAATTTATATAAAAGAGGGGCTTGGGAGCAGCACCCTTCTAAGTGGGAAGGGGCAGGGGGCTGAGGATTTGTTTCAAAAATACAAGCACTCAGTTTTGGTTTAGATGGTGTATTTATTTGTGGTGACTGGGAGGTGTTGATGAGGACTGGGGAAGGGAACTAAGCCCTAGTCCCAGCACCCCACTATGATGGGCCCTGGGAAATATTGGAATGACATGGCTAGTGCCCTTACTGAGCCCACACTCCCACAGGAGAATGTGGGTGTGCTAGTTATTCTCTGCTTGACCCTCCAGAACCATCATCTGCTCTTTTCCTCCCTGCTTGTGCCTTGCAAGACTCACCTCTCTAGAAAGGTCTCCTGGTCTCCAGTTGGGCTTGGCCAATGGAAGACACTATCAAGAGAAGGCGGGAAGAGAGAAGTTGAGGCAGTGATGCCCCTGCTTGCTGGCCTCACTCTTCCTTGGCCACAGGTCCAGTTGGGAACCCCAACAACAGCTGAATTCCAGTACCTGCTTCCTCCTCTTGCCCCTCAGGCCTAGGCGTGGTCAGCCTGCTTAGCATTGCTGATAACCCTGAGGAGCTTCATCCTTCCTTGCTGAACCTTTAACCTTGTCTACACCTCTGTAAATAATCCCCTCGTTCAATCTTTTCAAGTACCCCCTCCCATGAGGCATCTGTTTCCTACAGAGACCCTAGCTGATACAATGACAGTAGGTGAACAAAAAGTCTTAAAACGTCCCATGGTATTGACAGAGAGGAGCGCAGCCTAGCAGGCACAGGAGGAAGAGGGAGAGGGGATCAGGAGGTGCTCAGAGACCAGGAGATACTGATGCCAAATTGATAAGATGGAGGTGAGCGCTTTCCGGACCAGGGATCCCCTGTGCAAAGGCAGGGAAGCATGAACAGCCAGTGTGATCAGGGCACTGCCAGTGGCTCAGTGTGGTGGGGTGTGAGAGGGAGAAATGACCGTGCTGGGGAGGAGGGAGGAACACACAACAGCCGCCCTCCAGGCCGTGCAACAGCACTTGGACTTTATCTTGAGGCAATGGGCAGTCTTTAAAGGCCAATCACATGGAGAGGCCATCCAGCACTCCAAGTGTTTCCAGACACATCCCTTCCTTGGACAAACCGAAAATTGGCATTCGTGTAGGATAAATAAACATAATCCCTAAAACGGCTATTCCAGAGCACCGTGTCTGGACTCTAAGGCAAAAAAATAAAAGCTATCAGCCCATGAAATATGGTCCATAGTAACATCCTTCTATGAACACACATACACACACACACCCCTACCTCTGGCACTATTAACAATAGCCTTTGGAGCATTAACAACCTCAGGTGAAAACACAACAGTCATTAACAACAGATTTTGAGAAGACTACAACCTAAATAACTATCACTGGAACACGTAAGTTACTTAATATAAAGTGATTCCATATGGTTCATTTATAATTCACATAGCGCCAGGCAGCAAGAACCCATCAGATGACATCTACTGGAGTCACCAGATACGCTTTAATCTTTCCAAAAGGGCAGCAAAGGAGGATGTATTTGAGAAATTTTTCAGGTACTACTAGGTTCTAGAATATTCTTAGAGTAAAAAATTATTTCTCGGCTTCCCAACCCTCACCTCTCCTTTGAGTTTTTCAGTATATATGTTCCCGAAATTGGCTTTAAAAAGCTTCAAGGAGAAAAAAATTTGAAGTTTATCTGCTTACTAAGCTCACCATGACCAACGTTAACTCTTTTTCTCTTTGTGTGGTTCCTGGTTGTGAGCAGACAGGCTGGACCTAAGCACACATGTGCAGTGCACCAACTTGACTCCTGTCATAAAACTGATAAAAGGTGATCTGTTCATCTCCTTAAGTACTCATAGCACTATTACTCATGGCCTGGTACTTAGACACAAATGTACACAATTCTAAAGCAGATCATTTCAAGTATTTCATTTTTCCTCATCTTTCTTCTTCCCCCAGTACATATAATTGACATACACATATGTTGAGAGCTTTCCTGTATTTCTTTAATCACTGTCAGGATCACTCATAAATGTTAATTAAGAAGAAGATTTAAATGTTACTCCTCAACTGTGCCAAATGGAGAAACTTTGAGTTTAGCACACGCTTCTAATGAGTGCTCATTCTCCATGAGTGTTCATGCTCCCCTGTGCCCCCTCTAGTGAGCTCAGGGGTGGAAACACACATGCGCGCGCACACACACACACACAAACACACAGACACACACTGAAAATCCCCGGGCTGCTGGGTCAAGAGTCGGGTAGCAGTGACCACCAAAAGGGAGAAGGCGGTGAGCAGAGGAGAATCCCAGTAATAGGAGAAGGAAGGGGTCCGAGACGAGAGCCTGGAGTCCTCATCCCAGGCTTCCAAACCCGAGGCAGAAGAAGAGTAGTCAGCCAGGAACCATGAAGGAGGGCAGCCCAAGAATGCTCTTATTTTAGGAACTTTAAGAAGGCTTCTCTGTGCTCCTAAATATCTCCTTAGTCTACTGGCCAGGACTTGAAGCCTTTGAACCAGAGATAAAATTTTTCAGTCCACAATTTGAGATAAAAGGCTTGGGTAGCACCTGGGAGAGTTAACAGGAACGAGTGTAAATAATATCAGATCTTTCCTAATTCAGAGAGTAACAGAAAGCTAAGAAGTCAGAACACCCTGAGAGCAGATGTGAGTTGGGAAGGAGAGGGACACCAACCTAAGAATGTCACCATTCCCTCTATAGGTCATTGGGTTAGTCCATTTTTGCATTGCTATAAAGTACCTGAGGCTGGGTAATTCATAAAGAAAGGAAGATTTTTGGCTCACGGTTCTGCAGGCTGTACAAGCATGGTGCCCGCATCTGCTCAGCTTCCAGCGAAGGCTTCGGGAAGCTTCTCATCATGACGGAGGGGGAAGGGGAGCCAATGTCTCATATGGCAAGAAAGGGGGCAAGAAAGAGAGGGAAGAGGTGCCAGGCTTTTTAAGCAACCAGCTCTCATGAGAACTCATAAAGTGAGAACTCACTCATGACTAAGGGGATGACACTAAGTCATTCCAGAGGGATCCGCCCCCTTGATCCAACACCTCCCACTAGGCCCTACCTCCAACATTGCAAATCACATTTCAACGTGAGATCTGGAGAAGATACATACCCGAACCACATCAGTCATCTTCCCTGGGTACAGAAGTGAGCTGAACACTGGAACTCCTGAAACTGAGCAGTGGCCTCTTGTCCCAAAGGACAACCCAGGCATCCATCACTCCCTGCCTGCGTCCTATGACTCCCAACCCAACCCCTAATCTAACCACCCTCATAATCCTCGGACAACCATAGGCATGTCCAAGTGAGATGTATCACAAGCAATTCGTACCACTAGGAAGGTGCCAAAGCACGCAAAGAACTTAGCATTTAAGAGAGCAGAGCAGATTCTAGAGTCTTCCTACAGTCACGTCACCTTCTCTCCCCTTCTACTGCAATGTGTGCATCCATGAGCAGAGGAGAAAGACTGGATGTGCAGCGCAGCACAAGGGCACTGTGCACACAACTGTGCAAATGACCTGTGAGCTCCCAGAGGCAGAGACCAAATGCACTCATCTTGATCACCACTCGATTGCCATAGTCAGCCCAGGGCCTGGCAAAGGGCAGAGCCTCTGTGTGTTGGTTCAGTGAACAGAAGAAAGAAGAAACGGTCAGATATGTGGAAACCCAACGTCCTGAAGAAGACTGAAGGATTGCTGAGATGACTTGAGAAAGAATTGCTAACATCACTGACTCCAGCCAGTACCACAGAAGCAGGTATTGTGGAGAACCTAGAGACAAACCTACTCTATCAAGAGAGAAACCAGGACAAAATTTCCACTTCTTTGCTTCCAGGGGGTAGAAACCCCAGGGAGTGACCTCGCTGAACATCATATGTACAATCGTGAAGACAGAACAACTCTGATACAAGTGCCATGGGTTTCAATATACACGATGCTGAGAGAGAAACACAAGACAGAAGCACGTACATCTGTACTCCGATAATGCCTACATGAAGGGGTTTAACACACGGGGACAGGGCTAGAAAGCAATGAGAACCACAGGCAGGATGATGCGTAGATGTGTTTCTTTTCTTCACTTAAAATTTGAAAAGTGGTGCTATAATGCCACGCTCATTATTTTAAAATAACGGCTAAGACCATTTTAAAAGAACTATTTTGGAATACAGGTCTCATAAGTCAAACCTTGATAAGATGGTACACTGTGGGGTGCTCTAATAATTCCCACTTCTTTCTACAATGCTAGTCTGAAACACACTGCATCCTTATTATCTATGGCAACCTATGGGCCAGGGCTTTCAGAACTCATTTTCAGGAACAATGGTGAGGAGGGGTATTAACTAATAGCTGCTTAATTAAAAAGTCACTAAAGTAGAGAGCTGGGAAATCTTCTATTTGGAACTCCATGAGAAGACATAAGCATAACTGGTATGTGTTTGATCTGCCTAAGATGAAGCCCTGAATCTTTAAGGCATTATCTTAAAGATAACCAGAGTAAATTTAAACTGCGCACACACACAAACATATGAACGTTTAGCCCTACTCTGTTCCATTACATATTCTGTTTAGGTTTTGTAAAAATAGGACACTTTGGCTGGGCACAGTGGCTCACACTTGTAATCCCAGCACTTTGGGTAGCTGGGACAGGCGGATTGCTTGAGCTCAGGAGTTTGAGAGCAGCCTGGACAACATGGCAAAACCCCATCGCTACAAAAAATAGAAAAATTAGCCAAGCGTGGTGGCATGTGCCTGTAGTTCCAGCTACACAAGAGGCTGAGGTGGAAGGATCGCTAGAGCCCAGGAGGTTGAGGCGACAATGAGCCATGATTGTGCCACTGCATTCCACCTGGGTGACAGAGCAAGACCCTGTCCAAAAAAAAAATACACTTTGCAAAATGTTTTGTTAATGATTTAAACAACAAAAAAGAAAGATTATTTATTGTTCTCCAAAGTATTTAACTCACCCAGCTTGAACTACAGTTATTCACATTTTTATTTTATTTCCCCATAAGACTCAGTTCTTTCTCAAACCCCTGGAAGGCCCTGCCTCAGTTTACTGCACATTATCAGATCAAAGGGGTAGATCAATGAATTCAAAGGGTTTACATCTTCATTAAGAAAAAAATCAAACCCCCCAAAATGTGTTATTTACACGTCTCAAGTCCTGTTAAAAATAAGGACGAGAAAGGGTTACTTCGCTGTTAAACTTTTTAAATTTCAAAAGCTGCAATTTCTATGCAATTCTCAAGAAATACAAGTGAGCAAGTGGTTTCTCATTATAGTAATGATGTAAAGTTTTCTTACAAATGTTCTTAAGGTCATAAATCAACAAAAAGAAAACTATTACGTAATTAATAATACATGTAGCATGAGGATATAGAGAAAATCACAGAAGTGATAAATAACAACATTTGCAGGATAGGGACCTAACATTTTTCATCTCTCACCTTTCACCTTCCTCTTTCTCCTTCTCCTCCAACTGCTACCTACCTATTGATACATTTCAAAAAATAAGATGTGACTGTCACAGGCAAGAGGAGCCTACGGAGACAGGACTATTAAATGTAAATGGTGTCCTGGAACAAAGGACAGTAAGGAAAAACTAGGGGAAGTGGAATAAAGTCAGGCTTTAGTTAATTTTTTTTTTGAGACGGAGTCCCACTCTGTCGCCCAGGCTGGAGTGCGGTGGTGTGATCTCGGCTCACTGCAACCTCCACCACCTGGGTTGAAGCGATTCTCCTGCCTTAGCCTCCTGAGTAGCTGGGATTACAAGCATGCACCGCAATGCCCGGGTAATTTTTGTATTTGTAGTAGAGGCGGGGTTTCACCATGTTGCCCAGGATGGTCTCAAACTCCTGACCTCAGGTGACCCACCCGCCTCAGCCTCCCAATACAGGCGAGAGCCACCACATCTGGCTGGGCTTTAGTTAATTTTTTAAAATAATAAGATGCTTTAAACAGTATATGCTACATTTTTTATATAAGAAGGGGAAATAAGAAAATATACAAATATCTGTTTATCTTTACAAAAAGAAACACAAGACAAACCAGAAAAGAGTGAAGTTGGTCACCTCTCAGGGGTTGGGAAACGGGGAAGGAGAGATCTAGATATGGTAGTAGGGCTTCTCTCAGCAGACTTTTAAACACACATTAATGTCCCACATATTAAATAAAATTAAATTAACAAGGATGGGAAGGAAAGAGGAAGAAAATCCTAAAACTGACAGCAAACCATAATCACAGTGCAGGTGGGAGGGAGGGAAGAGGGAATCCAAATGACTGAGGAACACACAGTTGAACTATGTACCCTTGGTCTTTAGCTGGGAGGGGGGCAGTGGGCAGATGCAAGAGAAATGCAAACAAGCCTTGAATCCTTTTTAGTAGGCCTTTTTTTTCTTTTGTTTTTTGAGACAGAATCTCACCCTGTCGCCCAGAGTGCAGTGGCACAATCTTGGCTCACTGTAAGCTCTGCCTCCCGGGTTCAAGTGATTCGCCTGCCTCAGCCTCCTGAGTAGCTGGGATTACAGGTGCGTGCCACCACACCCGGCTAATTTTTGAATTTTTAGTAGGGACGGGGTTTCATCATGTTGGTCAGGCTGGTCTCAAACTCCTGACCTCGTGATCCGCCCACCTCGGGTACACCAGTCTTTTGTAGTGGAGTGGGCTCTGGTTCTATTTTAGTTGTAGTAAGGATTAAGCAAACTAGTAACCGTGCTGATGTTGAGAGCCAGGATTCTGGAAGGGCTGTACAGATAGGGAACTGGGCAGCAAGAAAGAACCCTGTGCAGATGAGCTGCCACTGGAGGTGTGGTGTGAACTCATGATTTCCAAAATATGTATGTATATGATGTATGGGCATGCCCACATATCTGTGTGTATATGTGTGCACTCATGTTTCCTAGATCTCTCCACCGAAACGGCCTAGAAGCGAAGACATTCCAGTATGAGCAAAGATGCTTTAGTAACCCTCATATCTTGGTCTCTAAATCCAATCCCCACTACAAGAAACCAGCTCCTTGGAGAAGTGAGTAAATCCAGGTCCAGAGCAGAGGAGACAAGATGAGCTTGTAAAACCTCGTTATGCCAGAAAGTAAAGAAGTGCTTTAAAAAAAGAAACTCCAGGGCAGGATCATGTCGTAGGGAATCAAAATGAAGGGCCTCCACTGGCCAAGTTTGGGCCAAGTTGGGCACCAAAATTGTTACGTACAGTAATGATTATAAGCCATTGAAATACTAGGACTCCATGAATCCATATCTATAAGAAATACATTTTAAAATTAGTGGGTAAGAAGGAGGGGCTCTTGCTTATCACAGACGCCAAGGACCAAATGGTAAACAAAGAGGCGATGTAGCAGTTGGAAAATTATTTTGTAACCATTATTGTAAGGACTAGATCAGGCGAGAATCATCAGTGAATGCTAGCTTTCAGAGGAAACTTCCATGAGAAATATCTTAAAAGTCTCCTCACAGACTGCTTCTTTGTTGCAGGAGAAAACATAATAACTATACAGTGGAGAAATCTAACAACACCTTGACCAGGTGATCAAAGAGAGGCAGATGGACATCAAGTGCTCCAGATGCAATACCCTGAGAAGGACACAAAAAACACTTACGTCGTGTTCTGGCCAGGAAAGCATAACTTGAGTCTAGTCATGAGGAAATACTAGACAAGAATGTTCTATTGGGAAAAGGTGGGGGAGGATTTTATTCTTTATAAATGGCAACGTCATAAAAGGCAAATAAAAGCTATGGAAATATTCCAGGTTAAAGCAGACGAAAGAGTCATCAAAAAACCCTAAATGTTATACCTGATCCTCCATTATATCCTGTACTTGAGGGAAAAAGAATTCTATAAAGGACAGACTGGGGCAATTGACAGAACTGAAATACAGATGGTAGATTACATAAAAGTACTGTATCAATGCTAAATTTCTGAGGTTCATGACTGGACTGAAGTTGGTAAGGGAATATCCCCATTAGGAACACTGATGTATTTAGGAGTGGAGGGTCACGATACGTACAATTATTCCCTAATGACTCAAGGAAAAAACCCCATTAGTGAAAAAGAGAGCAACTGATTGAGCAAAGAGGGTAAAATGCTGATAAAGGATATATGTGAGTGGAGCACACACGGATGTTCTTTGAACTTATCCTTAAAAACGTTCCTATAAGTTTCAAATTACCTCCAAATAAAAAAAAGTGAAAGGGCGAGAAGGAAAGACAGTGACTTGGTAGATAAAGCTGGGGACTGCACCTCCTGGCTTAGAACTCTGCTCATCTCAGTTCAAGTCCTCCTTCTAAGCTTAGCTCCATTTCCTCATCTGCAAAGTCAGTCAAGAGGGCTTAACCCTTCCCTACCTCACAGGTTGTGCAGAAAGATAAAGTAACAAACAAACGTACAGACAGTATTTCTTGTCCCGTATTTCTTTTTTTAAAATCTGGTATCAGATTTTCCAAGATAATATTGAACTTTTGCAAAGTTGGGTGACCTCAGAAAAGGAATAAAGATCACAGAACTCTTTAACTGGTATTATTAAATAAATATTTGCTTAAACACAATCCCCAGAGTAATCAATGACCATTTCAAAATGTGTGTGTATGTAAGTAAGAATTATAATGGCAAAAGACGGAGTAATAGTAATACACTAAAATTTAAAACAGCTGTTATTTAGAGTGATGTGATTATAACTCATTTTCCCCTTCTATCATACAAAGTTCATGTAGTAGTATTTTAGTTTCTAATTTTTTAAGATAGTTTTGTGGTCACTGAAACATTACTGAAAGTCTTCAAAAATTCACTTAATTTTCACAAAAAGACATGACACCATCAGATGCCAATTAACTCCAGAAGAAAGAGACTGTAACTACGAGGTGACAAAGTGATTTCTGCATATAAAATGAAGGATGGACAGTCTGGAAGTTTTCAACTAATACCCTCTCAATTTTCTAGTCCAGATTTAGACCTTCCTCTGACCAAGAGGAAAAGTCATTCTTCAACTTCATGTCTTTGCTAAAATAGACTAGAAGTCAAATCATGAGCTACAAACTTTTCTACTAAACTTTGTCCTCCAGTGCTCCCCGGCTTTCTTCACCCAGGCACAGATCAACATCAAGATTTGGAGAAAGACCAAAATCTCAGGGGTGGCCTCTCAGAGCATTCAACTAGGAAGGTAAACAGCGTTCCAACCCTGCCTCTCACTACCCATCCTCCTGCTGACGGAGGGACACGATGTCCATGTACCAAAGAGGTGTTTTGCCAACATCCCTCAGATCCGCATCAAATATAATTTTCAAACCAATTAGCTCAAAAAGCATCACAACCAAAGCAGTATCTCCCACATTCTCATTATGGGGCCATCCTATTCAATTCCTAATGAGAGGAGAGACAAAGGCAGTAGATGCAATAGGGTCTACTTCAAAAATTCTTTTTCTTTTAGAAAACAGATCCTCTTTTGTTCTGGTTAAACACCAATTACTCGGCTCTAACATGCAAATCAGCCGAAAATAGGGCAATATGTAGCTCACTCTGGTTCCACGGCAAGTTAGAAGGAAGAAAAGAGAAAGAGACCAGGGAGGAAGAAAGAGAGGAAGAAAAGAAAGGGGAAAGAAAAAGAGGGAGAGGAGAGAGAAAAGATGAGCACTAAAGGCAGATCCCTGGAGGTCTTCAATTCCAAGTACTGTGTGCTGACATAAAGCTCTTTTCAAATGGCTTTTTTGTATTATCTGTGGCGGTGCCCACAAGCAGTGATTTTGCCATTATCCAAAAAAATAAAGCAAGAAAAGAAAAAACACACTCAGGCGTACAACATAAGCAGAATAGCAAAAGTAGCCAACAAAGCTATTTACCTAGTGCTACCACTTGCTACAAACACTCTCCCAGAAAGTAATGTTCTCAGCATAATGTACCAGGGAGTGAAAGAGAAGGGCTCACCTTGGCAGAGGGGCTGACAGACTGACAACAGGAACCTGGTCGTACACAGGACATCCTGGCCTGAGATGGTACAGGGTCCCCAGCCAGGTGGCACAGGGTCCCCAGCCAGGTGGCGGTGTGAGGACCAACCCAGGATGTACCCAACACCACTTCTCACTCAGGCATCGTTTGGTTTTTCCCCACTTTAGTTACGCTTAACTCACTTCAATCTTCTAAATACATGATTACCTTTCTTTTAAATGCAGGCGGGTAGGTAGAAGGGCACAGCCCAGTTCTTCTCAGACCTCCTTCTGCACACACCCCACTGCGAGCTGGATAAGATGCAGATTATTTCAAACACGTTCCTAGGTGATGCTGGGGCCACACTGAACCGCCGGCATCCTTCCCAGCTCTGTCCTGACTTGACCTCCTTCCCTGACCCACCCCAGCCCTGGTTCTGACTGGGGAGCTCCTCTCTACTCTCATATCATCCATGTTCTAAAAGAAGAGGGCTAGGGAAAGGTGCAGCAGCTCTCTCACACCAGCCCTGGGGCAGCACCTGAATTTCTCCACATGGACCCACACTTGAGCACACCCCAGGACAGAATGGATACTGGGGGAGCAATGCAGATCCCAGGTCGGAGGCGAACGTGTATTCCTGCTGAGGCTCTCTCCAGGTGCAACTGCCAGGGCTTCAAGCCAGGGAGGAGCAGCCAAGATGGAAACAGTGACCACGGACTGGGCTTCCCTGCTGCTGGGCTCAGATGTGCTGGTAAGAATGTCTGGCACGCTGAAAATCAGCAGAGAGTGTACCTGCTCGGTCCCCATGGCCCAATCCCATGTCTATCCCAGAGTAGAAGGTCAAGTACCCAATCTCCACCCCAATCAAGACTCAAGTGTCTACCTGACAACACTTCTCAGTGTCACACTACCCTCCCATCCCCCAGAACCACAGGCCATTGCTGGGGAGACTTCTGCAGTAAAATGAGTAAAATGACTCAGCCACAATGATGGGAATCCTCTACATTTTCCCTTCCTGGTCCTGCCCGCTTTACAATCAAGGTTGTCAGGCAGGACATCAATGTCCCTCTATTTATCATGCCCCACCCTTTGTTCCAGGGCAACAAAAGAAAGGAACTAACACTTATTAGTGCCAGGGCTTGATCCATTACTTTTCCTCTCATTTTAGCCTCCAAAGAGCCGTGCAGTGTTGACACTGCACCTCCATTCTGCAGATGGGGAAGTGGAGGCTCTGGAAAATGAGCCTTTGGCTGTATTGGAAAAGTTACAGCACAAGGGTTAAGGCAGTGCAGTGTAGTGGCTGGGAGGAGGTGCGTCTGGAGGCCGACTCCATGGGTTTGCACAATGGCCCATCACTTACTAGCTCCATGAATCTGACCCTCTTTGAAGCCTAAGGTAAGAATAATATCTTTCTCAGAAGGCTACTGTGAGGACTAAATGAGACATCATGGAGTTAAGGTAAGCCAGCCTAGGGCAAATGGTCAAGAAATGTTAGTCGTTATCACTCAAGGTCAACAAGCTAGGAAGGGCTGGAACCCACACTTGAGCCCAGGTGGGCTGAGTTCCAATACTTGGGCAGGCTCACGACTTTATAGCAGTCGATTCCATTCCTGGTCACTGACAAACTTCTGGAGGACCACCACACTGGAGGCCAGGGACCTTGGGAAATCCATCTCAGCTGGGAAAACGGCTTTCCAGGAGGCCATGGCCCAGAATACACCCTGAGCATAGACCATGGGAAGCTGGAAAAGTTTCTGGGAGTCAGGAGACCCAAAGGTCCTCAACCAGTGATGGAGACTCATGGGTGGAGACACAGAAGCAGCCCTAGGGATGACCAAGCATGGGAAGGCAACAGTTCCACCCTTGCACACGTGCATGAGCACCTTTCCTTGAAGGGAAAATGTCCCAAAGAGCAAAAAATGGACGTACTGGCATCATGGTGGGGGGGAAAAGCGAAAGGCTGAAAAGTTAGAAACACCAGGAGCAGGCGCAAACCAGACTCAACCCCCTGTGCAAAGACCGTCATCCATGACAGCAGGGCAAGTCCACGCCACAGGAAGGGGCCCGAGGGAGGGAGGAGCAGCCCACACTAACGCTGCCGGTTCTTCAACCGGAAGAGAAAGCATCACACACGTGGAGGCAGGGGCTGAAGGCTGGTCAGTGCAGACCAAACAGAAGAAAATGGAAATGACTTTGACTTTCTTAAGTGTGCATGCAAGAATGAAACACTTGGAAACCGAGTTGGCTTTTAAGACAATCCTGAATCAGTCTGTGAGACAATGATCTAAATATGCCGACCCCCTGGAGGCTGCCCAAACGCGAAGCCACCACTCAGCCTCCGCTCAGTGAAACCCACTGGTGCCTCGCACGCGGGCCGCTTGCCTTTCCCAGGAGCTCCTGTGTGATGGACAGTTCCAAGGAATACCCTATAATCTGCATTTATGCCATTTGTCTCTTTGATACAAAAAATACAGATATTTGCATCATTTATTTTAACGTGCGTGATTTTCTTTTGAAAGCCACAAAGAGAAAGAAAAGTCTGATCCCCTCTCCCCCAGCACTTCTTTAGACGCCTGAAAACTTAAGCCAGGCACCCCTGACAAGCCAAATTGATCTGGAAAGCCTCCTCAGAGGCCAGTTGCATTAAAAGAACAAATAAAGGACTCTCCTTGCAAAGGAGACAAGGAAGACAAAGGGGAACTCAGGGGTGGGGCCCTTCCCCATCTCGGCAGCTCCTATAGGTGAAGGCAGGGAGGCAGGGCAGTCCCTGCGTGAACGGTTCATGCCACATTATCTGCTTTGTGGTAGAACTCAAACCACAGCCTTGAATAAAAAGCCGTAGCAGGGGCCAAAATGAGGAAGAGAGGTTTTCAGCATCAACAAGATGGAGAGGCTGACAGGCAGGCACAGCTTCCCGGGTCAGTGAATTAACACCAGCCCCGCTCCTCCAGGCAAAGGCCCGGCTGTGAGTTATGCGGCCTTCAGGGTCCCCAAGCAACTGGGATGCAACAAGTCTGCGTGGGGCATGTCAAGCTCCTTATTCTTTATTTATGGTCTCACGGACAGAGATTACAGAGATTATGGTCTCAGGCAGAGATTGCAGTGAGCCTAGATTGCGCCATTGCACCCCAGCCTTGGGCAACAGAGCAAGACTGTCTCAAAAAAATAAAATCAAATAGGCCAGGTGCAGTGGCTCACGCCTGTAATCCCAGCACTCTGGGGGGCCGAGGTGGGTGGGTCACTTGAGGTCAGGAGTTCAGGACCAGCCTGGCCAACATGGTGAAATCCCATCTCTACTAAAATTACAGAAAATTAGCTGGGCGTGGTGGCGCACGCCTGTAATCCCAGCTACTCGGGAGGCTGAGGCAGGAGAATTTCCTAAACCCAGGAGGTGGAGGTTGTAGTGAGCCGAGATCATGCCACTGCATTCCAGTCTGGGCGACAGAGCGAGACTCTGTCTCAAAAATAAATAAAAAACAAAATAAAACCCATACAAATCTTGTCCTTGGCAGTAAGGTGTATTTAAAATGTATCTATATTTTACATTGAGATGAGAGAATGTTACACACCAATTAAAAATCATGTTTTTACAACCATCTAGTAACACGTGAAAATTATTACTAAGTACTAGTAAATGCAAAAGCACATACACATGCATGCACCACAGCGTGGTTCTAATTCTGGGTTATTTTCCAATTCTGTTTTTAAATATATATGCACACAAAAATGATAACACACCAAAACATTCATTTATTTGCACTTTTCTATATGTTTTGAATCTTCTGTAAGGAGCACGCATTCATTTTCTAATTAAAAAAATCAATATGAACAACCTTTCCTTCTGAAAAGAAAGCAGCCACTGTTTTGGATTGGCAAAAGCCCAATTCATGATGTGAAGTAGAAGCCCCCAGCCCGAGTCACCGTCCAGCTAAGGACTCGGCAGTGGTGCCAACAGCAGCGCTTGTTGCCAAGGTGGTAAACACGACAGGGACAGCCGCCAGGGATTCTCACTGCCCCGAGCCCCAGGCTAGCCGGCGACACGGAGACAACAGCCTTCCCAGAGGAGCCCAGCCTCTGAGACACCCAGCCGAGAGAGGCTAGAGGCTGAGAAAGTGGAGAGAAAATGAGTCTCAGAGACAATCAGATGGTTTCAAAGCTGTGAGTATTCGCGTGGACCACACCAATGCCATCAGACAGTGGACGTAAAATGTAATGATCCCAAAGGGGTTCCTGGGGTCAATCCTAGATTGCAGCATTTGAGAAACATGGGCTACTCTGTGAGGCAGTGGAAAAGAAAACAAGGGTTTTCTTGTCAGGCTGATTAGGGACAGGGCCCTAGTCTAATACTGGCTTCCGTAAGTTGGGGAGAAGCTAACCAACTTCCTTGAGCTTCAGTTTCCTCATCTGGAAACCTGGGTTAAAATCCCAAGCCTAGAGGAGAATTTTAAGAGCTGAAAGAAATGGTGGTGGTCAAGCTCTGGAGGCGACAGTTACAATGCCATGCAGACACAGGTAGCCTCTGGAGGGCGCCACGTGGAGAGGGGCCGAGACCTCCAGCAAACAACCCTGCAAGGGATGCTGGAAGGAGATGCTCCTGCTTGGCCAAGCCTTCGGATGACTACAGCCCAGAACAGCTGCTTAACTTCAACCACATGAGAGACCCTGAGCGGAACCATCCAGCTAATAAGCCCACTCCAGATTCCTGACCCTCCAACACTGTGAGGTGATAAACGTTTGCTATTTTAAGTTGCTAAATTCTGGGGTAATTTGTTACACGGCAGTAGATAAATAACACATGTTTTAGTTCCTGGCATGCAAGAGCTCAATATATAATGCCTACAATATTTCTTTAATTCCTGTATGTTATAACAACCATAAGATGCAACATCAATTAATAACACCTTTTTCAAGAATGAAATGCCATCATATTAAATGTGTACATTATTTACATGCAAGCAGATTTTACAAACACTATGAACAAGAAATATGTCTCAGAATGAAGGAAAGGCAGGTTACCTGCATATATCTCCTGACTGAGTAATGCAGGTTTGGTTTAAAGACTATTTGTAACACAGGTGATTTAACTACTATTCCAGTCCTGTATTACCCCGAAGAAAGAAGCAGTAAAGTAGGATGGAGTAATTCCTCCGACTCTTTCCCAAAGAAAATGAGTAAGAGAAGAAGAAAACTGGGACTTTCACTTCCAAAGCTATTCCTCACAGTCTTCTCCCATCACAGGAAAAGGCTTTTATTTGCTCAGGCCAGAAGCCTTGGCCTTACTCTTAATTGTCCTTTCCCAGAACTTCCTACATCACCATCTTCAGCAGATCCCATAGCTCAACCTTCAAGACACAGCTGGAATCTAAACACTTCTCACCACCATCGTCACCACCACTCTGGCCCTTGGATAAGTGCAGCAGCTCCCACCTGCCCTCTTCACCATCACCCGTGCCCTCTGCTGTCTCTATGCCATGCAGAAACTGGTGCGCCTCTTACATAGAAGTCCTCTGTTGTCAAACTCTGCTCTGAAGTCCTCTCTGCTCAGAACCCCACTGGGGCCTCCCCTTGCATATAGAATAAATACCCAAGTCCTTAAGGGAGTCTTACAGTATCTGGTCTTCCTGCCTGTCCAGCCTCGGCTCCTTTCGCTAGCCCCGAATAGTCTACCTGGACCTCCCTGCTAGTCCTCACACATGCAAGCTTCTGCCTCTAGGCCTTTGCCATCACTGTGCTCCCAACCTGGAGCACTGTGCCTGGAGAGCACTCACAAGGGCCTTGTCTGACAACCCTACCTAAAATAACACTCCCCCTTTCACCCCATTTCAGTCTCCATGCTTTTACTGTTTTATTCAGTCACAGCACTTATCACTAATTGACTACTATACACACATCTCAGCACTTTGTTAAGTTCACTGCTCCGTCCCCAGTGCCTACAACAGCGCCTGGCACACAGTAGGCTCATTATGTATGTCAGGAGTCAGCATCCTTTGCTATAAATGGCCAGGTAATCAACACTCGGCTTTGCATCCCTTATAACCTCTGTCACAACTACTTTGACTCTGGTGTTGTAACAAAAAAATCTGCCACAGGCCAGACATAAACAAATGTGTGTAGCCGGGTTGAATAAAACTTTATTTGTGAAAATGGGTGGTAGGCCAGATTTGGCCTGCCCGTTTAAGAGCTGGCTGGTGTAAAGGCAGGTGGGGGTCAGCTCACTTCTGTCACAGTCTTGAGGAATGCAAGGCAGGTATGGTCTAAGATTCTAGCACACCCCACAGCTGCTAGAAGAACATCCGCCAGTTACTATATTATCCACTTCAGAGGAAAAGCTAACAATTCATATTTGGTGGCTTCTCAAAGAAATGGCAGACAGGGGTGGTGGGGGCTGGGGTTTGGGACACCAACCAAAGCAAAATATGTCCAGAGAGAAATATCCTGGCACTGATGGATTCCTGGTCAATGCAAAAAAATAGTCATGAAAATAAATATATGCATTTCTGGCAAGGCAGCCAGCTAGTAGACAAAGATTATGCTTATTTTAAATTAACTACCATGAACAAATGATAACTACAGGGCACTGTTTAAAAAAAAAAAAAGTCACTTGCTCAAGTCTTTCTGCTTTAATTGACGCTAAATTCATAGTTCAGTGTCTCCTACCAGCCTTAGCCTGTCTCTCCTCCCAAACCCTTTTCCTCCATCATCTCAGTCCACTGGAGGAAGTTTTTATTTTATTTTATTTTATTTTTTTTGAGACGGAGTCTCGCGTTGTCGCCCAGGCTGGAGTGCAATGGCACGATCTTGGCTCACTGCAACCTCTGCCTCGTGGGTTCAAGTGATTCTCCTGCCTCGGCCTCCTGAGTACCTGGGATCACAGGCGCCCACCACCATGCCCGGCTAATTTTTGTATTTTTAGTAGAGACAGGGTGTTACCATGTTGGCCAGGCTGGTCTCAAACTCCTGACCTCAGGCAATCCTCCCACCTCGGCCTCCCAAAGGGCTAGGATTACAGGCGTGAGCCACCACACCCGGCCAGAGGAAGCATTTTAATGAGATCTTGGGGAGTGTTGCTTTCAAAGGCGTTCCCCTGCTGCCCTGCCAGTCCTCAGCCAACCCCTAACGCCAAGCCCCTTTGTGCATCCACCTTCAGCAGCACCTCAGACAGCTCTCCAAGGGAAGCTGTGAGGCTTGCCATTTTTAATCGCCAACTACCCAGATGGCAGAGGACCCTGATGGGCTGTTTCATTTCATCCAACCCTCAGATTTTATCAGCATTTTGCCAGCATCAAAGAGTAGAGAAAAGACAGGAATTAAAAACCTTTCCATTCCAGGGGACTGTTTCTAAACCTACTCTCACTTTGGTTATCTTATTTCAAACTCCAAAGAAATGCACAAGGCAGCAAAGCAGAGGCTTCAATCTCCACTCATCCGTGTGTTCAGCAAATGTCTACTGAGTGGCCCCTGGTTGGGGACTGGGGAAGGACAGGAGGAGATAGAAACCCTGCTTTCCTGGAGACAACAATGGAGTGGAACACATCACCAAGGTACTGTAGGGAAACTAAGGCATGGAGAAGCAAAGTCATCTTCCAAGATGGCAAACTGGGGTAAAGCCCTCATCGCCAAACCACACAGATGGATTGGGCCAGGCATGCCACATTGTAGATTGAGACAGGAGAAAGTACTTTATCTTTTTCTTGATCTTCAAAAATAAAGTATGCAGATCCTAGAGGGCAAATATTTTTGTGTTTTTCCTTTCTTATTTAAAAAAAAAAAAAAAAAAAAAAACTTTAAAAATGTACAAACCAGAACAGGCACAGTGGCTCATGCCTATAAATCCCAGCACTTTGGGAGGCGGAGGCGAGCAGATCACCTGAGGTCAAGAGTTTGAGACCAGGCTGGCCAACATGGCAAAACCCTGTCTCTACTAAAAATACAAAAAAAAAAAATTAGCTAGGTGTGGTGGCACACA
>NW_012102032.1:4854687-4862950 GCF_000951045.1 Mandrillus leucophaeus
TTGGGAGGCTGAGGCGGGTGGATCACCTGAGGTCAGGAGTTCGAGACCAGCCTGGCCAACATGGTGAAACCTCATCTCTACTAAAAATACAAAAATTAGCTGGACATGGTGGTGCATGCCTGTAATCCCAGCTACTAGGGAGGCTGAGGCAGGAGAATTGCTTGAACTGCGACCCGGGAAGCAGAGGTTGCAGTGAACCAAGATGACGCCACTGCACTCCAGTCTAGGTGACAGAGCGAGACTCTGCCTCAAAACAAAAAAAAGAAAAGAATAAAAGTTCTTTGAGCAAAGCCAAGAATATAATCTAATCCCCCATTTTACCCAGAACAGAAACTGAAGTCTTATTCAAGGTCACATGCACTAGAAACTTGAACCCCAGGGTGCCACCCCAGCTGCGGTGCTCATTCTACCACTGCACGATGCTTCCTTGAAACAGACAGAATGAAACCCAAGTGTTTTTTTTTGAAACCATCCACCCACTTCAACACTCTGTTAGGATAATGGCCAAGGGCCTATGAATGCAGAACGCCTGAGAGACAAAAGTCTTCGTGGGATCTGAATCATGCAGGTACCCTTTACAAGTTAGGAATTAATTAAAGCAGGCCGGACACAGTGGCTCACGCCTATAATCCCAGCACTTTGGGAGGCCGAGGCAGACAGATCACCTGAGGTCAGGAGTTCAAGACCAGCCTGGACAACATGGCGAAACCACATCTCTACTAAAAATACAAAAATTAGCCAGGCGTGGTGGCATGCACCTGTAGTCCCAGCTACTAGGGAGGCTGAGGCAGGAGAATCGCTTGAGCCCAGGAGGCAGAGGTTGCAGTGAGCAGAGATCACACCACTGCACTCCAGCCTGGGCAACAGAGTGAGAATTTGTGTCTCAAAAAAAAAAAGAGAAAAGTTAGAGGCTTTTGGAGGTAAAAACGGAGGAGAAGGACAGTCAAGAGAGATAGGCACAGTGTACTGAACATCCACTAAACCCAGGACCTCAGTAAAAACAGCAGCAGCGCCAAACGCTCAGGCACATGGCTTTCCTTCGGACTAGATGCCCTCTTGTCCAGTTTGCTGACTGAAAGAAGTTGGAAACTCTACCATCCGCCCTCGCAAGTCATTATTCAACAACAAACAGGAGCTATATTTAGAACTTTTTCCATGAAGGCACCATAGGCAAAGGCCACCAACCCCTGAGACGCAGAAAGGTTAAATAAGGCTATCTGACCAAAAAAAAAAAAAAAAACTTTAATAGGCAAGTTCCATTTCAGATTCATCTGTTCAACATAGCTTCTAATTTTATAAATGGACCTTAAAATTAACAGGAGGACAGGCGTTTTTCCCAGGAGCCTCTGTGTCCGTTCTGCAAAATTACGTAACTCGGAAAACGAGGGTTCTGATTTGATTACGCTTTAAACAGCCTGCTGGCTGAGACGAATTCATTGTGCACATCAGCTCCTCGCAAGGGACTCAAACACCGGGGAAGGAGGGAGAGAAGAAGGACAAATCCTTTTTCACTAACTCATGTAAATAAGTCTTTGAGAAAACCTCTATATACCCTCAGTGACACACACCCCCTAACCCTCCCCACACACACACACATACACACACACACACACACACTTACATCCTAGTAAAACCCCACTATGAGTTTCTGGCCCACCCAGATGGGTAAGAAATTACACATTTCTGAGCTTGGGTTTACCATGTTGTTTGCCCTTAATGGAAGTTTACACATGCCTCCCACACAGGGGTATTGTTAGAAAGAATCAAATAATTTACTGTTGAACACTGCAACTTTAAAGGACAGAATATGCTCTTGGGAATGCAAAATATTACCGTTTACCTTTTTTTAAAAAAAATTATTTACTTGTCTTTTACAACCAAGCCAAAAGAAATACAGTGTTTTCCAAATGTAATTGAAGGTGCTGAAAAGCTCCTCTAATAATCCTATTTCTACAAAATGTAGAGCTGTTTTGCAGGGAGAAATTCAAATAAACCTCTGGAATGCATTCTTGCAAGGTGAAGCAACACACAATCCCAGCATCTTCTGTCATCACTGGGTACTACTGCCCAAATACCATCTCAGCACACACCAACTAGGGTCTCCACTCCCCTCGTCCAGGCTGGAGTGCAATCTCGGCTCACTGCAACCTCCGCCTCCCAGGTTTAAGCGATTCTCCTGCCTCAGCCTCCCAAGAGATCTACTTTCTTCATCATTCACAAATGTTAAAATGAATTTACATTCCTATCAGGGGGCCCCAAAACTGAATGACTGAGGAATCAGCAAGACAACTAAAATTCAGCCACACAAACCACCAAAACATATTCAAAGTCCCCCTCCGCCAAACCCAACCCAAACCAAGCACACAAACTTTAACCCACCTATTCCATAGAGAGGAATGTCTCCTCAGGCAGTAATCAAATGAGTGGGTAAAAAAAAAAAAAGGCTATTCAAGGATGTTCATTGTCTGTTTATACAGGCAAAGCTGAGCCACCCAGCTGTCCAACCACAGAGGATTAGTTAAATTATGTTATATCTATACAATGGAGCATTCTGCTGCCGTTGAAAATGTTGCTGTTGATGTGTGTACACTGGCGAAAACTGCACTGGGAGCAACTTACAAAACAACATGTTTTCTGTAGTGGGGTCTAATTTTATAATGTGATCTAAATGTATAATGTGATCTAATTTTTTAAAAGGAGAAATATATACAAAGTTATGTCTGCATTTATATCAGAAAGCCTACAAGGAAAGAAAGAATGTACCAGATGGGGGACAAGATGGATGGATAGATGGATGGATGAAGGATGGATGGATGGATGGATACATGGGTGGGTGGATAGATGGATGGATAAATGGATGCATGAATGGATGGCTGCATGAAGGATGGGCAGATGGATGGATGGATGGATAGATGAATATATGGATAGATGGATGGATGGATGGATGGAGGATGGATAAATGGATGGATGCATGGGTAGGTGGACAGATGGATAAATGGATGCATGGATGGATGGCTGCATGAAGGATGAATAGATGGATGGATGGATGGATGGATGGGTAGATGCATGGATGGATGGATGGATGGATGGACAGAAGGACAAAGAGACAGATGGACAGGAGCCAATACTGGCATATTTTGGGATATTCTTCCATAAAGAAGTAGTTACCTTTGAGTCTGGTTATTTTGCTATTAGAACATGAACCTTGCTGAGATAAACAGATAGTTAAAGAAATTAATAAAAGAGAGAAATGTGTGTCCCCTCCCACTCCCCACAACAGTAGCGCCTTTGCATACTAAATTCTAGGGGGTGAAACCAAAAACATCTGAGCCATTCCTGGGAAATGCAACTCACCTGTCCAGACGGAGGGGGAAAGAAGTATCAAACTCAGACCAGATTTACGGGCCTGCCTGACAATGGGCTCCCACATACACAAGCAGTCAAGAGCAAATGTCTCATCCTGAACAGAAAGACGAGCCTGAACTACAAGTCCCGCCTGAACTACAAGTCCCTCATATCCCAGCTTTACTCACAAACTAGGGCCCCCCTAGCATAACGCCATCAACCAATGACCTTGGAGGCATCTCACAGTGGCTTGGTTTTTGCAACAAGATTGTAAAAGCAGTCATCACACTAACTGGTGAAAGAGACACAATCAATTCTGTTTTGTCTACCTGAAGCTCAGAGAGTAGGAGCAAAGGATTGGGGCCCCCACACACCACATTACCCCTTGATGCCACAAAGAAGGGATGTGTTGAATAGAACACTTTTTGTGTTCTAAAAGTTTGTCTGACACCAATTCACAAATCACATGGTCAGCTGGAAGAAGCTAGCCAACCAAGGGTACAGTTTCCACAATTCTGGGCCGAAAACCACAAGACTCAGCACTCATTCCAGGTACCTTGCTGAAGCAAGAGAAAAGGCACCCACTGTATCAGATCTGAGTCCCTGCAATGTACACTGGCTGTGTGACCTCAGATGGGTCATGTTAACTCTCTGGGCCTCAGATTTGTCACTTTTTCTTTTTCTCATTTTTTAGAGATGGGGTGTCCCTCTGTCACCCAGGCTGGAGTGCAGTGGCACAATCATAGGTTGCTGTAACCTCAAACTCCTAGGTTCAAGTGATCCTCCTGCCACGGCTTCCCAAGTTGCTTGGATTACCCACGTGAGCCACCGTGCCCAGCCCCGTGGATTGTCATCTTTTTAGATGTTGGACAAGATGATCATGAAGACAGCTATTACTTCTAGTGGATGGTCTGTTTCTATAAGTACTGAGCTCCATTTGGCACTCAGTAAAACACTCAATAACCACTGGAAGTGTTTCCCTTCTTAACTCTCATGTCCAGTCATTTTATCACCCTATCAAAAACACTCTCAGATGAGCAGTTCTATTCCAACTGTGACAGCCAGAAGGCACAGACACTGCAGTGGGACAAGGTACAGTCCTTCCAATCGCTACCAGTCTGTGGTTAAAAATCAGGCTTCCTGAATTCAAATCTCCCGCTCTACTTCCAAGCCACGTGACCTCAGGCAAGCTACTTCAGCAGCCGCTGCCTTGGTTTTCCCATCTATCAAACAGGGGTAAGACGAGTAACTTCTCATAGGGCTAGTGTGAAGATCAAATGAGCGGAAAGAAGCATTTAGAACACAGCTTGACACACAGTAAGAGCTTCATAAATGTTAGCTACTATTATCCATTCACCAAGACAGTCTCACTGGGTATTTACTCTCACAGTGCCAGTTAATCATGAGGCCTCTAAGGAAACACAAAGATATTGACTAGGACATAGTCCAAGGCCCTACAGTTTAGTAGGAGGCGGCCAACTTGAACCAAGAAATACAGACCTATGATCTCTTATCCCAAGCCCTGGGGCCAAATAGGTTTGGATGTAGGTGTTTCTGCTTGCGGACAGGTAATAAGTCATGTATCACATATCCTACAGCACCCACATCCTCTCATCCCAAGCCCTGGGGCCAAATAGGTTTGGATGTAGGTGTTTCTGCTTGCAGACAGGTAATAAGTCATGTATCACATAGCCTACAGCACCCACCTCCTCTCCCCCAGGACTTGGAACAGCACCTGTGGTCAAACCCGCTGGGATTTCTTAAGCAAAACCCACAAATAGCCACAATAAGTGGGATCAAGAAATACTACCAAGTGTCTCAAGACAGTTCAGATTTTGTAGCCAAATGAGTTACAAAAAAAAAAAAAAAAAAATTTGGCTTTCAAAATCTGGGGGATATAAGAATTGTAGCTAAGGGTCTGTAACCTGCACCATACAGCAACAAGGCTACAAAAGCAGCAGCAGCTAACAACCTAACGGGGGTGACGGGAAACGCTCTGCCAAAAAGGCACAGTTTAAGCTGCAGCTTGAAGGAGAAAAGGGAGCCTCACTGAACTAGGCAGGTAGGCACTCCCGGCAGAGGGACGGGCAGATGCAAAGGCAGGAGGTAGCAATCAGTGAAGAATGTTCAGGAAACACAACACGTCATGGAGTGCAGTCTAAGATGTGTGTGCAGGAGTAGCAGGAGGAGAGGCTGGAAAACGAGGCCAGGTTAGATCCTGAACGGTGCAGAAGCCATGCTGAAGCGTCACACTTGGTGCAGCAGGCATTGGTACGGAAGCCCTTTAAGAATTTGATCAGATCCACATTTTCCTAAAATCCCCCTGGGTAGGTGCCTGGTAAATGGACAGAGAGAGGAACAGAGGAAGGAGGTGGTCAGTTGGAGATGGGTCAAATGGTCAGGGAAGAGATGATGACAACACCAACTCAGTCAGCAAAGGGGGTAAAAAAGAGGAACAGCCACTGCACACCCGGTGGTGCACAGGCTCGGCCTCATAACAGGGCCGAGGGGGCAATCGGTGCAAGAAGACAGCTCATACCTACTCGCCCTGTGTTCAGGACTCAAACAGGCTCCTTTTTTAGACTCCACTTTCTTTTTTTGTTTTTAATAATTTTTGTATTTCAATAGCTTTTGGGGTATACGTGGTTTTCAGTTACATGGATGAATTGCATAGTGAAGTCTGAGATTTCAGTGCACCTGTTAGTTGAGTAGCATACACTGCATCCAATACGTAGTTTTTTATCCTTCACCCTCTCCCACTTTCCTTCCTTTTGAGCATCTAATGTCCATTAAACCACTCTGTATGTCTTTGCATACCCATAGCTTAGCTCCCACTTATAAGTGAGAACATGTGATACTTGGTTTTCCATTACCTGAGTTACTTCACTTAGAATAATGGCCTCCAGCTCCATCTAAGTTGCTGCAAAAGACATTATTGTGTTCTTTTTTATGGCTGGGTAGTATTCCACAGTGTAGATATACCACATTTTCTTTATCCACTCATCAGTTGATGGGCACTTAGGCTGGCTCCATATCTTTGCCACTGGGAACAGTGCTGTGATAAACATAGGTAGATACTACTTTCTGATGTACCAAATGACAAGTGATGATTTTGGCAGCACTGGGCTCTGAGCTGTGGCAACTCAACCCTCCTCTTCTGCATGCCTGCCTTGCTCTCCTCCAGCTCACAAGCAGGCTGGCAAAGTACAGCAGTCAGGTGCATGTGGCCTGGTCCCTGCCCCAGTGGCTCAAAGAAGCAAAGCTGGTTAAGAGCAATCAGTGGGTCAGCGAGGTGGGGTTTTCCCATCTATCAAACCGGGGTATGACGAGTCACTTCTCATAGGGTTAGTATGAAGATCAACTGAGCGTTAGTACGAAGATCAAATGTCACATGCCCTTCTGAGCTATTGGTCAAGAGGGGAGGCTGGAAGAAAGTGGAGGAGGAGGGAAAGTTCCAGGATGGAATGGACTTGGCCTCTGCTGGCTCAGGAGGAGGATCTGTAGCCGCTCGTCTCTGAAATGGTCACTGCTCCTTTATTAAAGACAAACCAAACTAAAACAAAACACCTTCCGAGCCAGGCAGAAGAAGAGAGGTGTCAGCTGGTGAGATAGATGTAAGTATCCATGGGCCAACATGCACAGCCACTTGGAAGACAGCAGAGGCAGCTTTTCCCCATCTTACCTGCTGGTTCCTTCAGGAACTGGAAAGCCAAGGGCTATAAGGGAAATGTCACTGAATGTCCCATCAGAGGTCAGAGGTGTCTGTGACTGACCGGGGAGTATATGACCAGGGGAGCCAGCGGGTCAGATGAGGAAAAGTTGCCTCCTGTCTGCGCAGCCATCTCATGCAGTACCCCTCCTTGGGTCAGGCACTCCTGCATCCCTGGCAGGACCAGGGTGTGGGCTCCAGAGGGCTGCCTCGGCCCATGTTGTGCTGCTCAGAGACTCTACCGGCTACCCCTCCTCCTAGGCCTCAGACTCCACCCACAAAAAGACGAAAAAAATTGTTTTAATTTCTTGTACAGACATGGCCTTGCTATGTTATCCAGGCTGGTCTTAAACTCCTGGCCTCAAGCGACCCTCCAATCTCTGTTTCCATGGTGTTGGGATTACAGGCATGAGCCACCACACCTGGCCTTATTTTTGTGTGTGTGAGCCTTTAGGACAGGGACAACCTAGTCCTCCTTTTACTGTCACCTAACATACAGCTGCATAACCTGGGAAATCTAGCCATCACCAAAAGAAAACCATCTCAGAACCTGTGGGAAGAATGCTCCTCATACAGCAGGAACAAATGAGGGTGATGGGGAAATAATGAGTTCACGCAAGAAATTAAGACCTCGATGTCCGTTCACATCAGTGGGTGTCTATGCCACACACAGGCTACCCCGTGATCCACCTAAAATGCCTCTCTTGACACCCACAGCGGCAGGCACCCACAAAGAGGGGATGACATCCGGTCATCCCCTCCTTCTCTACCCATCCTGGCAACTAAGTCAAGTCTCCCCTGGTGAGGCCACAGGACACTAACCTGGGCAACTGCCCCTCCATGGAGCTTGGCAGCACAGCACAGGCCGATGTAGGCCCTCTGGAGCCCAATCCTGGCCCTGCCAGGGATGCAGGCGCACCTGTCCCAGGGAGGTGGCACTAAACAAGGAGGCTGCAGGGACAGGAGAGCAAAGGCTTCCACTGGAATGGGGAACCTGGATCTTTGGGAGGCCCAAGTGCCCAGTGGACCCCCACATTTCCCTAGAGATTCCCTGAGCTCCGTGAAACTTGGGAGCAGGGAAAACCCAAGGTGCTTCTCAGGCATGGATGTCCAGAAGTCCATGGGAAAACGGACTCTCTTAGTCAAAACTCTGAAAAAAAATCAGTCTCACATTTTTTCTTCTCCACTTTCCTGCAGGATTTAGGACCC
>NW_012102032.1:4863055-4873690 GCF_000951045.1 Mandrillus leucophaeus
GGAGGGGGGCGGGAATCTTGGGGTCAGCTGCTCCTTTTCTTTCTAGCTTTTGATCTTTCTTTCTGGCTTCTGACCTTTGCAAACTTTCACAAAAGTCATGAGATTGAGAGAATGAACCCCGGTACCCATCACTCGGGGTCACCCATGACCAACATGGCCTCTCTCCCCGCACCAATATGCTCCCCACCCCGCATACACTAGATTATTCTCAGCAGCTGCTTCTTTCTCAACTTGTTTCTCATCAACACAACACGTAACTCCCAAGTGGGCTTTGCTCCCTGCCCTGCAGCCCTCATTTTCACCTGGGAACCCCCCAGGTGTCAAACGAATCCAAAGACCTGCAGTTGCCACAGCTGGGCTTTCTGGCTTGAAAACAGCACAGGAGAAAGGAAAGGAAGCATAGGTCGGTGACCAGGGGCTCTGAGAAGCTGTCTGCTGTCAACAAGAGCCTTTCGGGAGAAGAGAGAAAACCCAATACTTGTCCCTTAGTAGTCAAGACCTTGCGGGCGGCACGTCACTCCGACAGACAAGTACAAATCTAATGGCCGGGGATGCAGCTCCCGGTTTGAGTGAGTGGCATGTGGTCTGTTGTTTATGTTCGATTAAGGGCTGATTTATGCTTCCTTGGGGAGTTTTTATTTCTATGCTGTTATTTCACCCCTAAAATTTACAATGACTGAATTCTTCTGCCCTGTTTGAGTCAGCCCTCTCACTCCCCTCCCTAGTCTGCAAATGGCCAGAAATAGTTTCCATTGTCATTGACTTAAATTTCCATTTTGATTATGGAAATAAATATTTTTACTGCCCTTTCCTGAAACAGGAATAAATTTTTCCATTCAAGTTCTCCTAATCAGACTCTGAGGACCAAACCCTGACCACAAAGTGCAGAGGACACCCAAACAGACAAGTTATGTCTGCCTCCTGTGCTCAGGACCAGTGAACTTGACCACAGCTCTCTGCTTCGTGGCTACCACATACTGGGTCCATTCCCTGATTCAGCTCCCATATTCTCCTGAGCTCTGGTCTCAGTATTGTGGGGACAGCTGTGAACATGACACACCCTGCCCCTACCCTCATGGAGCTTAAAAATTTAAACCCAAGGGCTGGGCGTGGTGGCTCACACCTGTAATCCCAGCACTGTGGGAGGCCGAGGCGGGTGGATCACCTGAGATCAGGAGTTCGAGACTAGCTTGGCCAACATGGCAAAACCTCGTCTCTACTGAAAATACAAAAATTAGCCAGGCATGGTGGCAGGCACCTGTAATCCCAGCTACTCAGGAGGCTGGGGCAGGGGAATCACTTGAATCCGAGAGGCAGAGGTTGCGGTGAGCCAAGATCACGCCACGGCACTCCAGCCTGAGTGACAGAATGAGACTCAGTCTCAAAAAAAAAAAAAAAAAATTAAATCCAAAGCCAAGCTGCCCAGCCCAACACAAAAGGATTTCTTTGGGGGCTGTTTCCCAAGACTGAAAAAAATAAGAACATCCAACAGCAGGGTCCTTCCTAATTTGACCAAATCTCCCTTTCCAGCTCACCCTTGTCCCCAGGCACCTCTTTAGCCCAAATTCAATGGCTCCTCAGGTGAGCAGGCACAAGCTAGAAGACAAATCGGCTACAGGGAGCTCTTCTGGCCTAGTCCAAGAGAAAGCCCAGCATGGATTCTGGTGCAACAGAGCTCCCTTGTCCTCCTGTTTCCACAGAAGCTGAGGCATTTCCATAACTATTATTTGGGATGGAAGGCTAGAGTGCTGGGATATCACAGGAGGTTGGCGTGGGAGGGGGGCTTTCTTTGATCACTTTTTTCTCCTTCTCTAATTCTGATCTAATGTTCTGAGTCACCTTGCCATGTAAAGCAAATGGCGGCTCTCAAAGCATTTATAATTACCGTCCCTATCTGCTTGGTGGTGCACAGTAATAACTGAGAGATTGGGCCTGGAAGCCACGGGCGGGAGACTCAACAAGAACACAGCAGTCTCAGAAGCTGGAATAAGAGACTCCTGGTCACTTTTCCCAGCCTGTCTGGCTGAGCCATGTTTGCAGGGTTTAGGGGTACTCAGAGTCCATGGGAAGCAGCTAGACCATCCCAGGCCCCCAAATCCATCCTCCCAGCGCCAATTACAGCCCAGAGTAAGAGAGCCAGTGGTATACCCTTAAATCCTTCTCACCTAGCTCCAGGTGGGCGGTACAGAATCTGGAGGGCTGCATGAAAGGTAGGACGGAACAAGGAGGGGTAAAGAGGCCCAGATGGCGGGAAGGCAGCATGGCAGGGAGCAGGCTGCAGGAGGCCAAGACGTCCATTCTCATCTCTAGGAAATGACCACATATATGACTGAGACAGCTGTCAGAGCCCTTTGTACCCATGTCTCTTCCTTCTCCCTTCCTGGTCCCCCCTCTGCAGGACCCCTTTGCTTGGTCGCAAAGACAGCAAGAGTCCACTTAGTATTTCTTTCTATAAGTACCTCAGGATGGGGCTGGGGCATCCCTCAACCAACCTGCCTATTTCAACAGGAAGAAAGCAAGAGGAGAGCTTAGGACTCCGAATTCTGGAAGAATTATTCATCCCCTTTGGGCATCACTCAGCGCTTTGATGAGACTCTAAGGGCAGAAACCTCTGACCCTTCCCAACTGTCTTAAAATATTACCTCCAAGCACTCTGCAAGCTAGCGAGGAACATCTGACAGTGCCTCCCCTTCGCGGCTTCTCCCTTGAGGATTCTCCAAAACAGCCCCAGCATACCTAACAATCCTCTCTATTATCTTCCTGCAAACTGGCTTACACCTGAAAGAAGTGAGACATCACCTCTGCCCTGGATTCAAGTCCCCGCATTCATGCCTACATAAAAATAACTCTCCTCCCTCCCCAAGAGAGGCAAAAAGCAGATCATCCCTGTCCCTGTCATAGAGCCAGTCCTCATAGAGATCATCTCCACCCAAAGATGCCTTTCCAGCCCTCTCCAGACAGACACTCCAAGCGAGTATTGAACAAGAAGGCGACTGCAAGTGCTCACAATCGCCCTCGAATCTCAGAGAGTAATTGTGTTTCTTTCGATCGGAACACAGTTCAGCAGCGAGTGTCCAGAAAACTCAAGGCGGCAGCCTGGTGACCACTCAAAGGAAGAAAGCTCGGCCATTCCAGAGAAGCTGAGAGTGAGACGATGCAAAGGGAAGGGCCAGGTGGGAGGGGTGGGGGACTCACAGCGTCACTCATTTGAGGCTGGCACTGAGGAACAATAAAGGATCTGAGAGCTCCAGCCGCCTCTCTCGCTCCACTTTACCACCGACCAGCAAAAAACCCCTTGTTGGCCGGGCACAGTAGCTCATGCCTGTAACCCCAGCACTTTGGGAAGCTGTGGTGGGCAGATTGCTTGAGCCTAGGAGTTCGAGACCAGCCTGGATGACATGGGAAGACCCTATCCCTACAAAAAAAAAATACAAAAATTAGCCAGGCGTGGTGGCACATGCCTGTGGTCCCAGCTACTCAGGAGGCTGAGGTGAGAAGATCACTCAAGCCCCAGAAGTTGAGGCTACAGCGAGCCATGATCGTTTCTCTGCGCTCCAGCTTGGACAACAGAGTTAGACCCTGTCAGAAATAAACCTCTACTCAAGAGGGTTTTGTTTTGTTCAGGATTAAATTGAGAAAATGTGTTCAAAGCCCAATACCAGCCATAAAGCAGCTCTCGATCAAAAGTCTCTACCGGCCGGGTGCGGTGGCTCAAGCCTGTAATCCCAGCACTTTGGGAGGCCGAGGCGGGCGGATCACGAGGTCAGGAGATCAAGACCATCCTGGCTAACACGCTGAAACCCCGTCTCTACTAAAAATACAAAAAATTAGCCGGGCATGGTGGTGGGCGCCTCTAGTCCCAGCTACTCGGGAGGCTGAGGCAGGAGAATGGCGTGAACCCAGGATGCAGAGCTTGCAGTGAGCCGAGATCACGCCACTGTACTCCAGCCTCGGCGACAGAGCGAGACTCCGTCTCAAAAAAAAATAAAAATAAAAAAGTCTCTACCATATTTGATTGAATCTAATTCACCATTCTGACATGATGCCATCCATTTGTAAGATGCACTGGATTTTCAAGTGCAAATGTGAACAAAAATGCATTCTGAATTGAGGAAATATGGTGTTTCCTGTGGGAATCTGGACATTCGTGTTCCCGTCCTGGCCATGCCACTGAACCACATGTGTGATCTTGAGAAGGTCACCTCACTTCTCTGAGTCTCAGCTTCCTTGGCATGAAGAGATGGAAATGATAACCAATTCAGCCCTAGAAAATGCTAACAAGTATCCCCAATCACCAGTGACAGCACAGGCTTTGCCCCTGTCGCACTATTTCTGAATACCTTCTTCACAACCATCTAAGCAATTGTCTCAGCCCGCCCAGAGTCAGAAGGCTCTGCTCTGCATAATCACCGACCACTCCCCATCGCCAGCTCAGAAGAGAGCAAGACTATGGCCACAGCTCCCCCCACACATTTTCCAGTGGGCACAAAAGCGGTCTTTTCAGGGCCCACACACCTAAAGGCAGGGGGCCCGGGCTGGCCCTGGAGCCACAGGCACCAATATTAAGTTGAGTGGAGAAGGATGTTTCCCTAGCCTGCTTCTCTGCTTCTCTCCCTCAACAGCTCCATAACCTACATTAGGAAATTTACATGTAACAAATCAGCCACGGAATCCTAAGGAGCACAGATGTTCCTGCAGAGAGGCATCTTCTTTGCACTTAACAGGAGAAACAAGAAAATTAAAAAGGGGAAACTTGCCACACAGACACTCCCAAGGCCTGGATTGAGGAACGTGTTATACGTGCTTCTATGTCAGCCACCTTTTCTCCCCAGGACCCGCTACCCCAACCCCCCACAACAGGTACCTTTTCAGACCCAGGTTTCATACAGAAGGTCCCAGCACCCTCTGCCTTCAAGTTTCTTATGAGCAGCACCAACGCCCCAACCCTGACACAGCCCACCATTTCTCTGGCCCATTCCCAGTCCTCTGTGATATCGTGGCCACACTCTCTACACAGGTGAAGAAAATGAAAACTGGAGCACTCCCCCAAAGCCAGAGCCCAGGGGTAACCTCAGAAGTAAGCGGAGAGTCTTCAGAGTGACATTCAGGACACGGTCCCATGAGGGAGGCACAGACAACCAGTGAAGAATCCAGAATAGAACACTCAGAGCAGAGCGCTGCCCATCAACAGCGAAAAACCTCGCCCAGCCTCCCACCTCACCTCTACGGTCCTCCTCTTCCAGGACATGCTCACCCCTGCCCACCTTCCCAACTTCCCACCTTCCTACCTTCTCACCTTCTACCTTCCATTTCATTTTATTTTTGAGACAGAGTCTCCTTTTGTCACCCAGGCTGGAGTACAGTGGTGCAATCTCAGCTCACTGCAACCTCCGCTTCCTGGGTTCAAGTGATTCTCCTGCCTCAGCCTCCCAAGTAGCTGGCATCACAAGTGTGTGCTACCACGCCCAGCTAATTTTTGTATTTTTAGTAGAGATGGTGTTTCACCATGTTGGCCAGGCTGGTCTTGAAATCCTGGCCTCAAATGATCCTCCCTCCCCGGCCTCCAAAAGTGCTGGGATTATAGGCGTGAGTCACTGCGCCTGGCCCACTTTCTGCTTTCAACTATTCCCTGGAGCACCCTTCCCAAGAGGTACATTCTGAGGCTGGGGCACCACTACCCCAAATGCACATTATCCTGCGCTCTGTGTTTGCCGGCTGTATGACCTCAGGAAATAAGTCCCTATCTCAGTGTCCTGACTTATTTCTCTGCCTTATATATTCACTTCTGTCCTATGTATTCCATGTGTCAAAACTATAACACGGAGTACCAGCTACATGGGGGTCTGAGGCAGGAGGATCACTTGAGCCCAGGAGGTGTAGGCTACAGTGAGCCAAGATCATGCTACTGCATTCCAGCCTGGGAGACAAAGTGAGATCCTGTCTCAAAAAAAAAAAAAAAGCAAAACTATAACACGGGATAGAGTATAATGGGTGGTTATTACTAAATTATGCTAATAATGCTAATGCTAATTGAGATTGTTGAGATTCTTTAGGCATTAAGGCCTCCTTGTGCATATATTCTGCCTTTCTGATGGGGCTATAATTTTCCCAAGGACAGAAGTTATGTCTCCTTTTTTTAAAATGCCTGAAATAAGATTCTCCAAGCATCATCATCATCTCAGTTGGTGGTATAGGCTGAAGAGATGGCAATAGACAGCAAGTATGCTGCCACCCCCATGCACTGGCCATGGCAGGCGTGGCTAATCGAGTGCGCATGCCCACCCACTCATCAGTACTCCAGCAGTCAAGATTCTTTCAACCTATCAGAGATGGCAAAGAGGTGAAAGGCCCCCTAGTCCAGGTGGCATGCATAGTCTCTGACATGCACAGATCCTAACTATTGACAGGGCCTCTGAAAACAGAGCCCACCTCCACAAATGGCTTTTGAGCACTCCTGTGGGCAATGAAGACAAAGAGCCTGATTCTGTCTCCCTAGGTGCCCCCTGCCTTTTTTTTTTTCTGCCTCAAAGTCTTTTGAGAAGATCATCAGGATGTAAATTATTCAATTATAATTCCTGGTGTCCCATCACCAACAGAGTCTATAATTTCTGACACAGGAGAAGGGGAACAAAGGACAGCATTTCTGATGAATCCACAAAACCAGACCTCAAGCCTTCACTCAGTTCCCATAGTCACCTCTCAAATATATCCATGCAATTAGATTAACCTCCCTTCAGTCCTCACGTGCATCCAAAGACCATGGGGAAGGGGGCAAGTACACATGGGAAAGGAAAGAAAAGTACAGGATTTTCCAAACTCAAAAGTAGGAATGGACTGGGAGCGGCAGCTCACGCCTACAATCCCAGCACTTTGGGAGGACAAGGCAGGAAGATCACTTGAGGCCAGGAGTCTGAGACCAGCCTGGACAACATAGTAAGACCCTGTCTACACAGAAATATTAAAAAATTACCCAGGTGTGGGGGCATGCACCTGTGGTCCCAGCTGCTTCGGAGGCTGAGGCAGGAGGATTGCTTCAGCCCGAGAGGTCAAGGGTACAGTGAGCCATGATCATACCACTATACTCCAGCCTGGATGACAGAGACTACAGATGACCTTGCCTCCAAAAAAAAAAAAAAAAAAAAACAGTAGCAATAACCCTAGGCCTCAGATTCCTGGGCTTGTAAAGTGAGGGACTGGCTAAGATAGCTCCTAAGGTCCCTCTCAGCCCTAAAAATCTCAGAGATTGTAAATGTATTACTTAGCAGTGTCTACTACTTTGTACCCTCCAAATAGACTTCCCTTCTCCTTCATGCTATGGCCCTGGGCTAACAGTACAGGAGGGCACTTGGTTGTATTTCAAGAGACATATAACAAGACCAGGTATACTCACATGATGCCCTTTCTCTGAAGAACACCTCTGTTCTCTCGGTGGGACCTCAGATATTCCATAATAATGATGATGATGACAAACGTGATTTCAAAGCCCTCTCCTGTTTACTGTGTAACGGTCTCTCAATACCCCGCGTGAGTCTATATTCACGCAGCCCGTGTACACCCTCCGCCACAGCAAAGACCTAATTTAGACAGAGGCAAATTAGCTCTGTGGGGTGAAATGCATTAACCAAGTCTCCCAAACAGCACAAATCTAATTAACTGAAAATCAAAATTGCAAAGCTGCCGAAAAAGATTTCCACAGAAGAAGTCTCCCAAGGATTGAAGGAAAGTTGTGGGCCATGTGACCTGCCTAATCCAAGTCTCGCCGCTAAACTGGGATAAACGCTGTTTGGGTGTTCAGGTTTGTTTGCTTTTTCACTGATGTTTGTTTTCTCTAGATCACCTTTATCACCAGTGGGCTTTAGAGAGCTTATCTGGTGCATGCAACAGCCACAAAAAGCATCCTTCCTGAGGAGTGGGCCCAGCCTTCAAGAACCTTTGGTGCTATGGGAAATAAAAATGTACCATTTCCAGAAAACCTGGCTGGGAACTCCTCTCTTCCTCCCGCATATCTGCCCTGCCTCCCCAAACACAGCCTCCCCTCCACCAACCCCCAAGCCCCCAAGAAATGCTGCCAGCAATGGAGTCAAATGCCCCACATCCGTGGTCCTTGAGTCGATAGAGACACACTCAAATCAGAGCCCCTCGCCCCCAGTGACGGGCAGGTTAGCTGGGCCTGGGTTTGTCCTTTACTCCCCTGACCTACCACAGGCAAAGGACACAAGGACAAGCCATTGGTATCCGGCAGGGCTGTCTCTGATCCCAAAGACCATGAGCTCCTGCTCTTGGTCAAGAGAGGGCAGAAAACAGCTTCTATACTTTCCACCCCACACCGCACCCCTGCTTTAAACTCTTCCTGGCTCCCTACTGCCCAAACAGCAGTTCTGAATCCTGGCTGCACAGAAAAATCACCTGGTGAGCTTTTAAAAGCTCCTAAAGCCCAATCCACACCCCCAACCAAGTACATCAGAGTTGCAGAGACATCAGCATCCCTCCCCTTGATGATTCTAACCTGCAGCCAAGCCTGAGAACCACAGCTCTGGACTCATGTTTCTCAAACTTCACCATGCACATGATCTACCTGGGGCATCTTCTAAAAATGCAGGCACAGCTGGGTGCAGGAACTCACGCCTGTAATCCCAGCACTTTCAGAGGCCGAGGCGGGCAGATCACAAAGTCAGGAGTTCGAGACCATCCTGGCCAACATAGTGGAACCCTGTTTCTACTAAAAATACAAAAATTAGCTGGGTGTGGTGGCGTGTGCCTGTAATCCCAGCTACTCGGGAGGCTGAGGCAGAAGAATCACTTGAACCAGGGAGTGGGAGGTTGCAGTGAGCCCAGATTGCGCCACTGCACTCCAGCCTGGCAACAGAGCAAGGTTCCATCTCAAAAAAAAAAAAAAAAAAAAAATGCAGGTGCCTGACTGAGCAGGTGGTCACATATGATCTCACCCTATATTGTCCCTTTTCCATCTCTTGCCACTGCCCACTCATACACCCCACAGTACATGCAGCTCCCCAATACATGATACTCTACTTTGCCCGGAGGCTGTACCCCTACCTTTCCTTTTGGTGGGAAACCCCTTCCCACAATTACTCCATCTCCTTGAAAAACTCCTACCATCTATTATGGGCCAAACTGTGTTCCCTGCAAAAAATTATGTCGAAGTCCTAAGCCCTGGTACTTCAAAATGTGACTATATTTAGAGATACAGTCTTGACAGAGGTAATTAAATTAAAATAGGATCATTAGGGTGGGCCCTAATCCAACAGGACCAGTGTCCTTGAGGAAATCTGGACATGTGCACAATTTGTACATGTGCACACATACAAAGGGATGGCATATGAGGCACTGGGAGAAAACAGCCATCTAGAAGCCACAGAGGGAGACCTGCAATGATCCTTCCCTCCCAGCCCTCAGAACGAGCCAACCCTATCAAAACCTCCGTCTTGAATTTCCCAGCCTCCAGAACCGTGAAGCAAACAAATTCTGCTGTAGAAGCTGCCTAGTCCCTGGTACTTTGTTACAGTGGCCCTAGCAAACAAATACATCATTTTGCAAGACCCAATCCTAGGTACAACCTCCTCTGGGACGCTGCCTGGACCCACCCCAGCAGGCCCGCCTCTTTGGTCATCCTTGGAGCCTCCAGGGAACCTCCAGGTTCCCTGACCTGCTTATCTGACAACCAACTGCTTGTGGGCTCAAGGTAGAGCCCTGTCTCACCTGTATCTCTGTGCCTAGCAACTTACATGGCGCACACAGAAGGCACTGATAAACATGAACCGGACTGAACTGAAAGCGGACCTCACCTTGCAAGCAGTAACTTCTCAGCAAGTTCCCCTGCCTGCGCCAGGGCCCACTGAGCCTCCCCTACTCTTGTTTCCCATTAGGCAGCCAAGAATAATCATTGTTTTGAGCTGGGTTTTGTTTTTCTGGTGTGTGTGAGTTTTCTTTAAGCCACCATATTGAAATGCAAACTGCCAGGTGTTAGAAATGCTGCCCCTAGCCCTCAGAGGCAGCTGGTTTCTACAGACTAGCATTTATCATATTTGCAGTAAATACACAAAAGGTCTTCAATTCAAAACCAGGAAGAGAAAGTAATTCCTTTGTCAAAAGGCAGCGGTGACTAAACGCTGGGCAGGGAGTGAAAGCAGATTTGGACCGTTGCTTTACCATCTTCCGGGTGTGGACGTGTTTTATGCTAGAAAAGGAGACTAAACAGAGTCAGACCAACACATTCTGAATGCATACTACAGGGACAGGCATTTGCACAAACACACTGGGTTTAAACTTCGCTGCAGTCCTAAGGCGAGCAGAGAAAGTCTATATGAGACATCAGAAAACGAATGCCGGCTGGGTGCAGTGGCTCACGCCTGTAATCCCAGCAACTTTGGGAGGCTGAGGCGGGTGGATCACGAGGTCAAGAGATCGAGACCAGCCTGGCCAACATGGTAAAACCATGTTTCATCTCTACTAAAAATACAAAAATTAGCCAGGCATGGTGGCACACGCCCATAGTCCCAGCTACTTGGGAGGCTGAGGCAGAAGAATCGCTTGAACACAGGAGGCTGAGGTTGCAGTGAGCCGTGATAGCACCACTGCACTCCAGCCTGGGGACAGAGCAAGACTCTGTCTCAAAAA
>NW_012102032.1:4873740-4879162 GCF_000951045.1 Mandrillus leucophaeus
AAAAAAAAAAAAAAAAAAAAAAAAATCCAATGTCAACCTTTGCAAAGGGGAAATCTTAACCCCCCTTGGAACTATAATGGTGCCCTGGACATCTATGTTCTAAGGAAGAAAGATCTAAAACAGACCCATTAATTCATACACATACAAAATCCTGAAATCCTTCACATGCAAAGAGCAGACAGGAGGGAGTCAAGTTAAAAGTTATGGTGGTTTCCAAGCCTATAAAAACAAAACAAAACAAAACAAAACAAAAAAACAGCCCAGGCATCTTCATAGAATTTTCTTTTCCTTTTCACACAGGATCTGAAATATGAAAGGGTCACTTTCTCTTCGGGGTCAATGTATACTCCGGAAGACTGCAGGGTTTGCTCTTTTGAAGGTTACGAGGCTGGTCAGCCTTGAAACTGCAGCAGGGCGTTTTCTCTCTCATCAGGCCCCTCCCCAGGGGAGGCATCCCAACCTGGGCCCCAGGGAGCCTGCGGCCTTGAAGCCAGAGGTCAGCAGCCACCCGGAGCCTCTCAAACACCACCACACCAGGTTTCCTCCACTTGGCAGTTGTGAAAAAGAAAAATTGGGAAGGAAGTATAGAAGGTAGACCACAGTCTTAAGATTTAAGGCCTTTCCTTCCTGCAAAGTTGCCTTCAGGCATCAAGAAACTATACAATAATGTAGTTCTCTCAAAAAGAAACTATACAATAATGTAGTTCTCTCAACATCACACTCTCCATAACTCTCTGACAGCAAGGCCAAGGGCCTCTCCCTGCATGCCCAATACTGCAGCAGCTGCTGGGACTGCGCTCTGTCTCCGACCTGAACACAACAATCACCCTTCCAGGTTTGAGGGCTATGACTTGTCTCCTGAGAAAGCAGGTTATCAAAAGGCAATACCTGGTTGGATCCCGTAGTTCACACCTGTAATTCCAGCGCTTTGGGAGTCCAAGGTGAGAAGATCACTTGATCCCAGGAGTTCCAGACTAGCCTGGGCAAAATAATGAGAACCACCCCCCATCCCCACAATCTCTACAAAACCAACAAAATTCGTCAGGTATGGTCACGTTAGTCCCAGCTACTTGGGAGGCTAAGGTGGGAGTATCTCCTGAGGCCCTGAGTTTGAGACCAGCCTGGGCAATACAGCAAGACCCCATCTCTACAAAAAAATTTTTCAAACTACCGGGCATAGTAGCCCATGCCTGTAGTCTCAGCTTCTTCGGCAGCTAAGGTGGGAAGGATCACTTAAGCCCAAGAATAGGAGGCTGCAATGAGCAATGTGCATACACTGTACTCCAGCCTGGGCAACAGCACCAGGGCCTGTTTAAAAACATATACATATAGCCAATACTATGGCTTTCATTCTGTCCTTTCAGCCTTCCCACTTCCCCTGAGCCAAAGGGGTTACAGCACCAACTCCCAGCATATAGGGTTTCTTTCGGGCACCTCTCCAGGAGCTTCCTTGAACAGTGAGAAGTCTTTTACCGCATGGAAAACTGCTGTGGTTTCTCTCTTTTATCTTGAATCCTTTGCAAAATGAGATTTCAAAATCCAGGGAACCCTGCTTCTGGCAAAGAAGCACCTCCATCCTTGAGCTGTCCAAGCAAGACCCAGCACCCCTTTGTCATCTGCTGCGAAGTCACCATAGACCCTATGTGTCACACACACCCACGACTGGTCTCAACAGCTAAAGGTCTCCTGCAGTTTCACTGAGTGCCAAAAACTCCCAGGCACAAACCACCAGTGGGAAGCCCAACTTTCGACAAACAACACTGATAATAGTAGTAAGAGCCACCACATATTAAGCATTTACTGTGTCCTGGGCACTACAGGAATTTGACACATGCTGCAGAGAAAGCCATCAGATCCTCAAAACAACGCTGTCAAATGAGTATAACCATTCCATTTAAAAAATGGTGTTCTTCCTTTTAAATTGACAAGAAAACTGAGGTCAAGAAAGAACACGCAATATGCCAAGGGTCCCCAGATAGTAAGCGGCAGAAAAGGATTTGAAGGTGGGTCTGTCTGATGCCATGGCTCTCTGCGGTGCTGCCACACCATCTGTGAAGGCTCTCGGGCCTCTCTGGGACCAACCTCTATCTGCACAGCACCATGTGGGAGAAAGAGTCCAGTGAGGCACTCATTAATATCCCCGTGGACTGGTAGGTAAACTGAGGCCCAAAGAAGAACCAAAGTGCCTCTAAACCTTCGCGAGGAAAAGACAAGTTCCTTCCTGTGCTGCAAGTACAAAATGACACAGTCGGCCAAGCACAGTGGCTGATGCCCAGAACTTTGGGAGGCCGAGGCGGGTGGATCACTTGAAGTCAGGAGTTCAAGACCAGCCTGGCCAACATGGTGAAACCCCATCTCTATTAAAAATACAAAAATTAGGCTAGGCATAGTGGTGCACGCCTGTAGTCCCAGCTACTCGGCAGGCTGAGGCAGGAGAATCACTTGAACCCGAGAGGCGGAGGTTGCAGTGAGCCGAGTTTGCGCCCTTACACTCCAGCCTGGGCGACAAAGCGAGACTTCGACTCGGAAAAAAAAAAAAATGACACATTCTTCAGGGGTCCAGCTTCTCCACTGAGCTCTGCTCTCAGGCCCACTGTCATTCCCAGGTGCCCTGTGCACCGATGCCTTCGGGAAGACAGGCAATGTGCTAGCTGCCCCAAGGTCCACCCCAGCAGCAGCTCCTCAGGAGGCAGCACAGTGATTTCCAGTCCAGGAGGCAGAAGCAGAATGCAGGTCCAGGCAGGCCTGCGGGGCCAGAAAGAGGGAGAATATGGTACCAGGAAGGGCCTGACTTGCCCTCTCCCACCTGGACTTCCAGGCCAGCCAGGTCTGAACCGACACACAAATGCTAAGTTCATTTGACTCATCAAAGCTCAAACCCTTCATACTCCCCAGCCCCTGCACCCCCGTCATCACCGTCTGCCAGGAGAGAAGCTGAGGCCCAGCAGACAGAGACCAACACTGCCAGCTTCTTGTGGTAGGCCCAGGCTGCTTCTGAATCTATTGATTACTAATAGCACTCCACTCGGGCCTCGAGAACCCTTCTGCCACCGAGTCGTGCCTCCCTCTCTCCTCCCCTCTGGCTGTGTCATCCATTGAGACTCCCCAAGTAGGGCCCTCTCTGCCTCCTCTTCCCCAGCGGCTCCTTCCCGAGCACGATCTCAGGAAACTGACACGTGACCATCTGGCGCCAACACCTGCTTTGCTGAGAAGGAATTCCCCTCAAGGACGATCAAGTCACAAAGACTAAATCCTTGTTCATTTGTGCAAACATTTCCTAATATTTATTGCATGCACCTTTCTTTCACCATTATACACCTACACAATATGTTTAACACATACAAATTCCCCCCACATATATTCATGTTTTATTACACGTGTTTCCCCATGGTAGGGATAGATAACAAGTGGCCAACAGAGGATTAAAGCCACTTACTCTGCAAGCCCATCCTGGAAGCTGACTGGTGGTAGAGGGGGAATATGAGCTGTCAGAAAGCCCAAAGCAATTTCAGAATAAAGCTGGCACCAGGGGCATGATCCAAGTATAAGAGAAGCTTGCTCTGAACAGTTTCCAGTTCATGGGTAAGACAGAAATGCTTACAAGTTCCTTAGCCCCAAACTGGAGGCAAAAATCCCCTATGATGATGATTAAGCCCAGTAGAATAGATGATCTATAGAACTGCTTATGTTCAAAGATTCTTCTACAGTGCATTTTCACTTATTAAAGAGTATTAACATTTCTTTCCAAAGGGTTTCTCCAGTCCACAGAAAACGTGGGTTGATACTACAAAGAAGACTCAGTTGTAGCCTATAGGATCACACGGGCTAATAGCTGAGGAGGTGATATCCTCTCAAAAGCTGATGAAAATACAGGCCGCCCTCAACCCAGGAAGCCTGTCAGGTGACAGCTCTGTGGCCTGGCACAAGTAAGTGAACTCAGTTTCCTCGATGGTACCACGGACAAACGAAATAGCCCAACTGTACCCTAGCCTGTGGCATCACTGAAATTTCTGCCTCCGATGATGAACAATAAAACTCACCAGGAAAAACAGCTTCTCCTCAAGGACAACGTGGAAGTGGAAACTAGGAGGATAGGACTTTCTCAGGAGCCAGTCTCAGAGAAGACTCCCAGGGATGGAGTGGCAGTGCCAGAGGAAGAGAGAGCAGGCTGGGTCCCTGGGACCACACCAAGGAGGCAAAGGGGAGCCTGCTAAGGAACCGAGGGCTCACCTGTGGTAGGGAAGTATACGCCTATCCATATCAAGTAAAAGCTGATGGTAATGAAATGATAAGGTCAGGGGAATAGCAGGGTCAAACATCACATGCCAAAGAGGAAATCCCAACCATTAAGTAGGCACACAATAAAATATTCTGCTTATTGAATATTGGGTAAGCCACTTAAGTTCTACGTTTTCGTTTCTCAGCATTAACATAGGGGCAATTAAAACTGCTTCATGGGATTTAAATAGACATTATACACTTAACAAAAACATACACATGAGAAAGCTTGGTACTTAGAAGAGAACTAGCATTTATGATCCCCTATTATGTGCTAGGAATGTTCTATCCATTATCTGCTTTAATCCTCAAAACAACCTTGGAAAACGGTGGCGGTGGTGGTATCAGGTGTAGGTAACATTGTTTGATTTACCTCGCATGACTTACTACATGCCAGACACATTGTCTCATTTAATCCTTACAACCAATTGGGAGGCAGATATTATTCTTCCTCTGTGACAAATGAGGAACTTGTGATCCAACAGGTAATCAAATGGTGGGGCCAGGACTCCAACTCAGGTCTGTCTGACCACAAAGGGTCAAAAATCCACCGCCTCTCAGTGAATACAGATGCCTTCATTCATTCTTCATGCATTGACTGGACATCGTCTGTGTGTCAGGCTCTATGGAAGGCACTTGGAATGGAGCAGAGAACAAGACACTGTTCCAATTCTCCTAGAGGTTATGGTCCAAGGCAGAGAAAAAAAAACATAAACAAGCTACTGCTATGATAGGGAATGTATTAGTCAGGGCTCTCCAGAGACGTCGAATCAACAGGAAAGAGGGAAAGAGGGACAGACATTTATCTTAAGAAACTGGCTTGTGATTGTGGAGGGTTGGCAAGCCTGAAAATTCTAGGGCAGGCCAGGCGCAGTGGCTCATGCTTGTAATTCCAAGGAGGCCAAGGCCAGTGAATGGGAGGGCAAGGCAAGTAGATCACCTGAGGTCAGGAGTTCGAGACCAGACTGGCCAATGTGGTGCAACCCTGTCTCTACTAAAAAGTACAAAATGAGCCGGGTGTGGTGGTGTGCGCCTATAATCCCGGCTACTTAGGAGACTGAGGCAAGAGAATCGCTTGAACCCAGGAGGCAGAGGTTGCAGAAAGCTGAGATTGCGCCCCTGCACTCCACCCTGGGCGACAGAG